>NC_092346.1:37285695-37539942 GCF_963676685.1 Mytilus edulis | reverse complement strand
GTTCTATATATGAGCCGTAAAATTATTTTTTCTCGAATGAATTGAATTGTTTTAAATTTTTCATTTTGAAATCTTTTGTAGCTTGCTTTGAGGTATTGGTTTTCCTAAATGTTGAAGACTGTACCATGAATTATATTTGCTTACTTCATCATCATTTAATGTCTGGTGGGGAAAAAATGTTTCTCTGGTAATCATACCACATCTTTTTTTTTTATGAAATTACACTTAGTTTAGTACTCGTCAGGTCAGTTACAAAGCACCCATTCACGAATAGAGTAAATGAATAGTATAACTATGCGCAAGCCTTATTTTAGTATTAGTATTGTCATCTGATAAAGTCATGCCGATTATAAGATACACAGTTTTTCTCTGCTTTCAAGTCTTTCTGTTTGAACCCGTCGAACTGAAACAATAATATTAATTATTTGGAAAACAAAAGGTCCTGGAATGGAGTATTTTTTAATCAACAGCATTGTCCTATATAAGTTATAAATAAAGTTGAATTCTTTGCGTCGCTGTTTTACGTCATGCCCACTAACAAATTGAAAACTGTACCTATATATACGCCTTATTTTTAGTCCAGATTTTTAGTATTCGTATTGTTATCTTAGAAAGTCTTACTGATTAAAATACTACAATAGGTAACAATTTGACAATTTAGTAGTGTCAACCCTGTGGTTATGACCCGTGTATATAGCATATTAATCCTGAATACAACGTTTGGTGGTGCGCCTGTCAGATGCGGAACGTACAGATAAGGTAATAGGTAACAGGTGAATATACTATTGGTATCGGTAGCGGACTCGACCCGGAACTTCTTAATTATTGGCAATATTAATTACGTGGAAAACAAAAGGGCCTGGAGTGGTGTAATTTTTAATCTACACCTTTGTACTATATTAGTTATATATAAAGTTGAATTCTGTGATTCGTCGTTTTTACGTGATGACGGCTGACAAATTGGACCTCGTAATTTTAGTATTATAGATAAGAAGAAGGTCAATTATACTTAGTGATTTATTGTAAGGAGTACATGTATTTCTTGTTGTGTTTAAATAATCTTGGCCTAATTTTCTTGGACCATGTTAAGTTTATGCGATCGTTGTAGGATAGCTTTATATTTAGGACTATCAACATAGGAGTGGCCGGGCAGAACCTTTTTCGGGACCTCGCTATTTCATGTTTTTACGTCCATGATTTCGGAATCAGGACCCCTCCGACCCCCCTCAACATAATAATAAATATCAATGATTAGTAAAGAAGTAGAGACATTTCAGCGCGTGCACTCTTGTAATTTGAGAAATTTTAAATAATTTTATTAAAACATTTATCGATGTTGCCGCTTATTTTATACTATTAAATTGTTTGTAGCTCATCCGCTCCCATTTTATATTCGTTATGTAAACAGAAAGTCATAAGTTTTTTGTTTTTTTTTACAGGGATCACGAAACTGTTCCATATCAGGCTGATAATTTTGGGCATAAAAATGAATCTTGCAAGTAGCCCTCGAAGTGGGATATAGAGAGGGGTGATGTTGAGGTTACAAAAAGGGGATGTTGGATATAGGATTATAAAAATTGGGTAATGAAATAAAGGGGACACCAAAGGTGGGATCTGGAGAACAAAAAAAGAGGAATTTATGTATAATTAGGAAAAGGCGCATACCGAGTCACTCAAACATCATTCACGTGATTGAAATAAAATTCCATATACATGTAATGTCGGAATAAGATTTTAGTGTTGTTTACTTTTTTTTTGGAGGGGGGAGGGGCGGGCATCATTGGAAGATATCCCATCTCTGACTCAAAATATTGATAATTTTTATCTTGTCCCTGACAGCTTCAGACATAATAATTTTGAACCTTCTATTTTTTATATAGACAATACCCTTTTCTAAAATTGAGAATGGAAATGGGGAATGTGTCAAAGAGACAACAATCCGACCATAAAACAGACAACAACATAAGACCAACAATAGGTCTTCAATGCAGCGCGAAACTCCCGCACCCGGAGGTGTCCTTTACCTTGCATCTAAACAAATATATATATACTAGTTCAGTGATAATGGACGTCATACTAAACAAACTAAACACAAAAAAATTAAAATAAAAATAATACAAGACTTACAAAGGCCAGAGGCTCCTGACTTGGGACAGGTGCAAAAAATGCGGTAGGGTTAAACATGTTTTTGAGATCTCTCCCCCAATACATCTGGCCAAAGTAAAAGAGTAAACGCATAACCATACGCACAGTAAAATTCAGATCAAGAGAATTCCGAGTCCGCTGTCAGAAAACAAAAGAGAATAAACAAAATGACAATAATACATAAATAACAACAGACTACTAGCAGTTACTGACATGCCAGCTCCAAGCCTCAATTAAGCTGATTGAACGATTACGTCTTCATCGTAGGAATTCCGGGCAACTCCCGTTAGGGGTTTAGTATTATACAATCATAAAGTATTTAAGAGGAGAACATAACCCGTGTCATGCCAACAACTGTTTTTTTTTTAAATAAATCTGTTTAATTCCGATGTAAAGACCCTATAAGTGAATCAATATTTAAGCCAAAATATGCAAACTTTAATGACCTGACAACAGTATAGTAACTATATCCCTTCTTAATAAGTCTGTTTAAAGGTTTTGTTATCTTCTAATGTTACTTGTTGTCGTTTGTTCATGTGATTCATAAGTATTTCTCGTTCTGTATATAGATTATACCGTTGTTTTTCCCGTTTGAATAGTTTTGCACTTGTCATTTTTGGGACACTTTATAGCTTACTGTTTGGTGTGAACCAACACTCTGTGTAGGGACCGTATTTTGACCTATAATGGTTTTTATCTTAAAAATTGTGACTTAGAAGACGAGCTGTCTTATTGGCACTCATGCCACATCTTCTTATATCTAAAGAAACGTAAACTAGCTTCACATTTGAAGTTCATTTATAACTGAAATGCCACCTCACATTCATTCTAAATAATAGAAAATCTGTCTCAAAATGAACAAAGTAATCAGCAATATCAGTCTTGACAACATCAAACCATAGCCAGAAATTAGTAGTGGTTTTGCTAATTAATATTCATAATATGTAAATGAGAATTGTACCACGTGATAGTAGTTTGAACTGGACTGGCTTGATAGGCTTGATATCATTAAAATCTTTAAAACACGGATATTATAAGTTGCCCGTCACAGAGTCCTTATTTACAATCACTTTGATATTTCCGTAAAGTTGCCAGGCGGTCAAAATCAAAACAATGAACGCGAATTTAGTGATTTTTTCGTGCTTTCGTGTTTATTCTTTTTGAAATAGTGACATTTTAATTTAACGTGGGAACCTAGAGTTCAACGACTACACATACAAGGTTTGGACTTGCTTATTCTTTGGAAATTCAAGTTTCAAATTTCACCCCGGCAACCTGTTTTTGTAATGACCTTGTAAGCCAATTTTCAACACGAAGTTTGCAAATTTGACGTTTCAGCCATTTTAGCCTGTATTTTACACTGCAATGTTATTATAAGCCTCTCGCTTCGATTTTTAAAATAGCTCAGGAACCTGTATTTTTGCAACAACAGTCATTATGTTTCGTTTAAATGGTGTATATTGTTGTGTATATTCATTTTCTGCCCCGGCAACCTGTCTTTCACTTAAATTAAAATTAAAACACACATTTTTTCAAAATTCCCTATCATTTTAATGTAATTTCCGTGACCCGTATCCGATTTCTTTAGTATAATATTCAAATAAGCAAAGTGGCGTTGATTTCTGGATATGCCTATTTTACTATACATTTACCAAATAAACTATAATATAAAAACAAAAGACAACATGAACAATTATACACCTAAGTTTTCAAAATTTCTCCTAACGACAGTCGTATCTTTAGTCGACTTCATTCCTGATTAGTTTTCCCAAAATAATGTATTTCAGTTAAAAACAGAAAAAAAAAAATTCAACACCCTGCTCGCGGGACCAAAAAGTAACCCGAGTAATTCTGAACAGCTGAGACGATGGATGTCAAATGTTAAAGCACTATTGGTATCTGAATAGCTTAAGTAAATAATTAAATCAAAAACAGTGAAAAAATTAATGTTATCTAGTTAAAAAATGACTTCCAAAATAAGCCGTATTTGGAAGGAATATATGGAGATTGGGAAAAGAACAGCTTTCCTAGGTGTTGTTTTTATCTTTTAAAATTACATCTTTTCTAGGTTGTCACCGAGGATATTACCAAACGCGTAGCCAGTGCATGAAAGTACGAAATTTTAATTTATTAAAAGTCCATCTTACATTTTTTTTACTTTTCATTTGTGAATAACTCTCTCTTCTGTCGTTGGGGCTTAGATCACTTTGTTATTGTTACCAGCTTTGCATACTCATTTAAAAAACCTCAACTTCGTTTTCAAATCAGGCATAGTTATACCTTGATCATAACACTCATAAATGGCTCAGATCTTATATTAAATGTTTATTAACTTTTAAAACAATACTAAACTTGAGAGTAAAATTAAATATCATTATCAATGAATTCAACATACCAATATCTATTTGATTTAACAGATACATATAGAATATTAATAAAGATTGCATGATATTCTGTGCCACATCAGTAAAAAATTGCTGGTGCGTTGCTCTTCACCTATCTTTTCGGGGTTAGGTTATAAATGTGCATTTACGGGTTCACACGCAGATGGCAGTTAGGTCCGCTGCTGTATGCCCTGAGGTAATCGGTGCCCTCAGGTAATCGTGGCAATAGTGCCCATTTGCGTAGTAATAACATGATCTAAAAATAGAATAAACTAAAAATACATCATTGTACTTTCTATTTCGACTGACAGTATATGTGCGAAAAATAGGAGAAAACAGGAACACATACAATTTTTTACAATAAGTTACGACAAATAATTCACGAAAAAAATTCAAATATTTGGTTTATTTGTGATCATTGCAACGTGAACAGATATTTATTTAGTGAAACGTAAACGACTTAAAATAATTAAAAAGAAAACACTTTTTGAATGGCGATTTAAACTTTTATAATAATATATAGTTGTCAAAAACTGGTTTCATAGAGATTTATGTAAATAAATGTATATACAATTATTTAAACTAACTATTAAAGAATAAAAGTTATCCACACATGCCTGAGGCAGCAAACATTTGATTTTCGGGGGGGGGGGGGGAGTCCCAAGGGGGAGTCCCAAATCCAGGACACAATTAGGGGGTTCCAACTATATGTTCCCATTCAAATGCATTGATCTCCAAAAAAAAGGGTTCCTATCCCCAGAAAACCCCTGGACCCGCCACTGAGCTGTTACAAAAAATATCGCTATAAACTGTCACGGCATTATTTGAATTTAAGTGTATGCATCTTGAACTGTAAGATTAGCATTAACACTAATGCAAAATTGTTAAATAATTAACACTTTCGTTGGGTTTTTCTTATCTTTGTTTGAAATGTATTTTATTTAAAGCTTCTTTGTGTACCATTCTTTGTTTATTCGAAAGGGGTAGTAGATATAAATATATATATATACAATTAAAATAGAAGAACCTAGATGGCGATATGTATGCGTTCAATAATGATACATATAAAAAAGAAGCTGTGGTATAAATCCCAATGAGACAACTGTCCACAAAAGGACACAGAAATTAACAACTGTAGGTCACCGTACGGCCTTCAACAATGAGCAAAGTCCATATCGCATTGTCATCTATAAAAGGTTCAGAAATAACAATGAAATCCAATTGAAACGAGAAAATTAACGGCCTTAATTATATAAAACAAATGAACAAAAACAAATAGTAAAGAAACGACAACCACTGAATTACAGGCTCCTGACTTGGGGCAGGCACATACGTTTTTTTCTTTCTCATAAAAGTTGTACAAACAATCGATATGTGAAAAGTATTCTATCAATTATATCAAAGTATATTAAGCAAAGCATACATTTATAGATCCGTATTTTACTCGATTGGCTTTAAAATACTAGTAGTTAATAATATATGACACTAACATATGGACAGATTACGCATATATTGATTTTGGTTACTTCTTTTAAAGTAACATATATAAGTAGAAAATGATAACATTTAATAGATAGGTTATTGAAAATCAGTCCATCTTGTCCGACTGCATGAGGGGCAGTGGCGGATCCATCCATTAAAAAAAGGGGGGTTCCCAATTCAGGACACAAGGAGGGGGTTCCAACTATATGTTTCCATTCAAATGCATTGATCTAAAAAAAAAAAGGTGCTTATACTCAGAACACCCCTGGACCCGCCACTGTCCATTATTCAACTACTAAATTGTCTGTTTTACTTACTAGTACACTTGGTACAATAAAAAACCTGATAATAAATTGTTCAAATAAGGCCCTTGAAAATAGTGGAATTAATTACTTTTGGAGTGTCAAAAAATTGCATGCATATAATGGTGATTTTAAATCTGTTCAAAGTTTAGATTTTTCTACTCTATATACCACTTTGCCTCATATTCTTATTAAAAAAAAAATCACATCCCTAATTAACTGGGCATTTAAAAAGTCGGAATGCGAGTACATATGTTCAAACTCTTTGCGATCATTTTTTAGTAGCAATAAACAAAAGAACTATGTCAATTGGACATGCTTTGATACTATTTATGCGCTTGAATTTTTATTTGATAACATTTTTGTTCGCTTTAGAGATTCCGTATATCGTCAAGTTATTGGAATTCCAATGGGGACTAACTGTGAACCAATTATTGCGGACCTGTTTTTGTATTGTTATGAGTTACAATTTATGACTTAAATTAGCAAAGACCCATCAAAACAATATTTGATACAAAAATTTAACAATACTTTTAGATATTTGGATGATATATTGGCTCTCAATAATAACGACTTCCGTATGTATAATAAAGAAATTTATCCTGTAGAACTTACTTTAATTAAAGCTAATGATAACAATGACCACTGCCCTTTCCTCGATCTTGATATCTATATCATAAGCGGGAAGATTAATACAAAAATTGTTGATAAGAGAGATGTTTTTTTCATTTCCTATTGTTAATTATTCATTTGAAGATGGTGACGTTCCCTTGTCATCATCTTATGGTGTTTATATATCTCAACTTGTACGATTCTCTCGTGTATGTAACAACGTATTAGATTTTAGCGAGAGAAATTTATGTATTACTAAAAAATTATTACACCAGGGTTTTCGATATCACAAACTGGTCAAAACATTTACTAAATTTTATCATCGGTATAAGGAAATAATTCGTAAATTTAACTCAACATGCAGACATCTTATACGTTCAGGTATTTCACATCCAATTTTTTATGGAAATATTCTATATAAAGAACAAAAATGTCAGTATTCTCCTCAGAAACTAACAACACCTTTAAATAGACTTATTAAAAAGGGATATAGTTACGATACTGTTGTCAGGTCATTAAAGATTGCATATTTTGGCTTTAATATTGATTCACTGATAGAGTCTTTGAATCGGAACTAAACACATCTATTTCTAAAAAAAACAGTTGTTGGCATGACACGGGTTATGTTCTTCTCATATATTTTATGATAGTATGATACTAAACCCCTAACGGGAGGGATTGTGCCTGATATTCATATGATGAACACATAATCTTTTAATCAGTTTAATTGAGGTCTGGAGCTGGCATGTAAGTTAACTGCTAGTAGTCTGATGTTATTTATGTACTATTGTCATTTTATTTATTTTCTTTTGTTACATCTTTTGACATCAGACTCGGAATTCTCTTGAACTGAATTTTAATGTGCGTATTGTTATGATTTTACTTTTCTACACTGGCTAGATGTATAAGGGGAAGGTTGAGATCTCATAAACATGTTTAACCCCGCCGCAATTTTGCGCATGTCCCAAGTTAGGAGCCTCTGGCCTTTGTTAGGCTTGTATGATTTTAAATTTTAGTTTCTTGTGTATAATTCGGAGTTTAGTATGACGTCCATTATCACTGAACTATTATGCATATTTTTAGGGGCCAGCTGAAGGACACCTACAGCTGCGGGAATTCTCGCTACATTGGAGACCCATTGGTTGCCTTCGACTGTTGTCTGCTCTATGGTCGGGTGGTTGTCGCTTTGACATATTCACCATTTCCTTTCTCTATTTTAATAACTATGTTTCTGATCTAATTTTGTATTCTATAAACGGCATCTATATATTTACACTTCAAATCTACAACTCTCAGTCTATGGCTACACGTGCTGATCTTATCTATATTCATGCATAATATTCATTAGCTGTGTATGAGTATCAAAATCGTATCATACGCGATGATGACCAGCCAGTACATACTAAAATGATTTTATTCACCATTATTAAAAAAGAGAAACATTGCAGTACGAACAGTAATCTATTTGTTTTTTCATTTGACATTACTTTGAAAGTAACGTAGTTACAAGCACAGGTTATACAGTATATAACTGCTTTTTTAGAATGTTAATTGTCTTAATCAATCTTATTAGAGAGATGTTGGATATTTTCAAGGAAAAACCTCACATCTCCAGTGGACTTTTGTACATGTTCAGATAACCTTAGGTCATCTCTAAATTACTGTGTATTTCCTGTATCTCAGATCATATCTATGATTGCTCACATGGTGAGGCTACCTCAGGTCACCTCTGTATGATTGAACATTGTGAGGTTACCTAATATTACCTCTGTATTGCTGTACATGGTGAGGTTACTCTGTATTACTGCACATACTCGTATTACCGTATAGCGGGTTATTTTCGCGGGTGTAAAATTTCGCGATTTTCATTGAAAAGGGTATACGAAAAATTTTGGCGGTTATTATTTTGGCGGATTCAACATTTTTAGCATTACCTTTGCATGTACATTTTTAAATTGGCGGAATTTATTTTGGCGATTTTGTTCTATCCGCGAAAATTTACACCCCGCGAAAATAACCCGCTATACGGTACCACATTTTGTATAAACTTTACAAAACACTATTTTTTTAGTTTTCCTCAGCTCACTTCTGCATTTCTATACATGGTCAAGTGCACATGTTAACTAATGTCATTTCTTAACTACTGTATATAAATATGTAACCTCAGAATACCACTGTATGTTAGAATATGGTGAGATTCCCTAAGGTCACAACTTCATGGTCATTGTACCAGCTGCATGTTACCACAGATAAACTTTGCAAAACGCTAATTTTCTACAAATCTCAGGTGACCACAATTGAATGTTCATAACTCCCTTCGTCAGCTTAGTCCGTCCAGATAACATCTATGTTCTTTTTTTCACGGACAGGCTACCTCAGGTCATCTGTAAATTACTGTACATGACCAGGTTACCTCAGGTCATCTGTAAATTACTGTACATGACAAGGTTACCTCAGGTCATATGTAAATTGCTATACATGACCAGGTTAACTCAGGGAACCACTGTACTACTGTGCATGGTAAGGTTACCTCAGGGAACCATTGTACTACTGTGCATGATGATCGGGTTACTTCAAGAAACCATTGTTCTTCTGTGCATGGTCTGGTTACCTCAGGGATCCATTGTACTACTGTGCATGGTCATGTTACCGAGGGAACCATTGCACTACTGTGCATGGTCAGGTTACCTCAGGGAACCACTGTACTACTGTGTATGGTCAGGTTCCCTCAGGGAACCATTGTACTACTGTGCATTGTCATGTTACCTCAGGGAACCTTTGTACTACTGTGCATGGTCAGGTTTCCCCAGGGAACCATTGTACTATTGACATGGTCAGGTTACTTTAGGGAACCATTGTACTACTGTGCATGGTCAGGTTACCTCAGGGAACCATTGTACAACTGTGCCTGGTCAGGTAACCTCAGGGAACCATTGTACTACTGTGCATGGTAAGTTGCCTCAGGGAATCATTGTACTACTGTGTATGGTCAGGTTACCTCAGGAAACCATTGTACTACTGTGCATGTTCAGGTTACTCAGGGAACCACTGTGCAACTGTTCATGGTCAGGTTTCCTCAGGGAACCATTGTACTTCTGTGTATGGCTATGTTACCTTAGGGAATCATTGTTCTACTGTACATGGTCATGGTACCTCAGGGAACCATTGTACTGTTGTGTATTGTGAGTTTACCTCAGGGAACCATAGTACTACTGTGCATAGTCAGGTTACCTCAGGGAAAAATTGTACTACTGTGCATAGTCAGGTTACCTCAGGGAACAATTGTACTGCTGTACATGTTTAAGTTACCCCAGGAAACCATTGTAATACTGTGCATTGTTAGGTTACTCAGGGAACCATTGTACAACTGTGCATTGCCAGGTTACTTCAGGGAACCATTGTACTTCTGTGCATTGTCATATCTCCTCAGGGAACCACTCTACTACTGTGCATGGTCAGGTTACCTCAGGGAACCATTCTACTACTGTGATGGTAAGGTACCTCAGGGGATCATTGTACTACTCTGCATTGTCAGGTTTCCTCAGGAAATCATTGTTCAACTGTGCATGGTTATTTAATCTCAGGAAACCATTGTAATACTATGCATTTTCAGGTTACTCAGGGAACCACTGTTCAACTATGCATTGTCAGGTTACTCAGGGAACCACTGTTCAACTATGCATGGTCAGGTAACCTCAGGAAAGCATTGTACTACTGTGCATTGCCAGGTTACCTCAGGGAACCATTGTACTACTGTGCATGGTAAGTTTATCTCAGGGAACCATTGTACTACTGTGCATGGTCAGGTTACCTCAGGGAACTATTGTACTACTGTGCATTGTCCGGTTTCCTCAGGGAACCACTGTACAACTGGGCATGGTCAAGTAACCCCAGGGAACCATTATACTAATCTGCAGGGAACCATTGTACTGTGCATATTCAGATTACTTAAGTGAACCATTGTACTACTGTGCATGGTAGGTAACCTCAGAGAATCATTATACTACTGTGCATGGTCATGTTACACCAGGTTACCACAATACAACTGGGCATTGTCAGGTAACCTCAGGGAACCATTGTACTACTGTCCAGGGAACCATTGTACTATTGTGCATATTCAAGTCTCCTCAGGGAAACGTTGTTCTACTGTGCATGGTCATGGTACCTCAGGGAACCATTGTACTGTTGTGTATTGTGAGTTCACCTCAAGGAATCATTGTACTACTGTGCATGGTCAGGTTACCTCAGGGAACCAATGCACTACTGTGCATGGTCAGGTTTCTTCAGGAAACCATTGTACTACTCTGCATGGTAGGTAACCTCAGGGAATCATTGTACTACCCTGCATGGTCAGATAACTTCAGGGAACAATTGTACTACTGTGCATGGTAAGTAATTAGGGAATCATTGCACTACCATGCATGGTCAGGTTACTTCAGAGAATCATTGCACTACTGTGCATGATCAGATTACTTCAGGGAACCATTGAACTACTGTACATGGTCAAGTTACCTCAGGGAACCATTTTACTGCTGTGCATGGTCAGTTTATTATCTCAGGGAACCATTGTACTACTGTGCATGGTTAGGTTACCTCAGGAAAAATTGTGCTTCTGTGCATGGTCAAGTTACCTCAGGGAACCATTGTGCTTCTGTGCATTGTCAGGTTTCCTCAGGGAACCATTCTGTTATCCATTTGTTTTATGTGTTTGGACTTTTGATTTTGCCTTTTGATTTTTGATTTTCCTTTTTGAATTTTCCTTGGAGTTTAGTATTTTTGTGTTTTTACTTCTACTACTGTACATGGTCATGTTACCTCAGGGAACCACATTACTACTGTGTATGGTCAGGTTACCTCAGGAAACCATTGTACTATTGTGCATTGTCATGCTACCTCAGGTGACCATTGTACTACTGTGCATGGTCGGGTTTCCCAAGGGAATCATTGTACTACTGTACATGGTCAGGTTACTGCAGGGAACCATTGTACTTCTGTGCATTGCCAGGTTACCTCAGGGAACCATTGTACTACTGTGCATGGTAAGTTTATCTCAGGGAACCATTGTACTACTGTGCATGGTCAGGTTACCTCAGGGAACCATTGTACTACTGTGCATTGTCAGGTTTCCTCAGGGAACCATTGCACTACTGTACATGGTCATGTTACCTCAGGGAACCACTGTACTACTGTGCATGGCCAGGTTACCTCAGGGAACCATTGTACTACTGTGCATTGTCATGTTACCTCAGGGAACCATTGTACTACTGTGCATGGTCAGGTTTACCCAGGGAACCATTGTACTACTGTACATGGTCAGATTACTTCAGGGAACCATTGTACTTCTGTGCATGGTCAGGTTACCTCAGGGAACAATTGCACTACTGTGCCTGGTCAGAATACTTCAGGAACCATTGTACTACTGTGCATGGTAGGTTTCCTCAGGGAACCATTGTACTCTTGTGCATGGTCAGGTTACCTCAGTGAACCGCTGTACAACTGTGCATGGTCAGGTTATTCATAAAGATAGACAAGAATGAGATTTACAGATAATTTAGTAGACTGAATATTTTTCTGAACTCATTTTTTTCTGTTTGTTTATAGGTTTATGGTGAATGGAAACATAAATATAGACTTTAAAAAAAATCTTGCATCTTTTTGGGATATCATTCCAGGAAAATGGAAGGATATCATGTTTACTTGAAGTGGTGAGGTCTAGTAAATATAGCAAACAGACAGTAGAAAAAAAATGAGTTGACTTCACGATTGCGTAACGTTTTATTCTTCGTGGCAAGACCCCCTTTTTTCAATTAAATCACAATTTCACTTTGGTACATACATGATATGAACATGATTTTTTTTCTAAGATCAGCTGTTTTGCATGTAAGCCTATGGAGCAGTCAATAACAAGACTGCAACCTTATGTTAATTTGATTTGAATCGATTATATTTGTTGTTATTTTTTGGGTTACCTGAGGTAATCCTGTTATGAAAGAATACTTCGTAGATACTTTGCTGGTATATGCATTTATGCTGTAATTACACAATTTCTTAATTTAAAATGTAGGACTTCATAGATTTGTATTGTTTATGCGATTATATGTAAATGTTACATGAGTTCACTTGAGTTAAATGGATTGTATTTGTCGTTATAATTGGGGTTACCTGAGGTAACCCTGTCATGAATGAATACTTCGAAGATACGTTGCTAGTCTTTACACTAATTGTAATAAACTAACTTATTCATTTTGAATGTAGAAATTCATTGAAGTTATATTGTTTATGAGATATATATGTAAAGGTGATCTCAAATAACTTCAGTTAAGTGGGTTATATTTGCAATTATATTTGGGGTTACCTCAGGTACCCCTGTTATGAAAGAATGCTTATTAGATAGTTTGCTAGTGTAAACATTTATGTTGTAATCAAACAATTTCTTTATTTTACATGTAGGACTTCACAGATGTAAATTGCTTACGCGATATTTAGAAAATGCGATCTGTCTTAACTCGATTTAAATGGATTATACTTGTAGCTATTTTATGGGTTACCGGAGGTAACCCTGTCAGGACAGAATACTTAGTAGATACTTTGTTAGATTATGTATTTATAGTGTAATAAACCAACTTCTTCATTTTCAATGTAGGAATTCATTGAAGTTATATTGTTTATGTGATGTAAATGTAAAGGTGATCTGAATTAACTTGAGTTACATTTGTTGTAATTGCTGTTATTGCTTGGGTTACCTCAGGTAACCCTGTTATGAAAATAATATTAGTAGATACTATGCTAGTGTATACATTTGTATTTTAATCACACAATTTCTTAATTCAAAAATGTAGGACTTCATAGATTTGTATTTTTTATTTGATGTTACTGGTATGGTTACCCGAGGTTATCCTGTCATGTGAGAATACTTTGTAGATAGTTTTCCAGAATATACATTTAAGTTGTAATAAACGATTTACTTTTTTATAAATTTGAACTTCATAGATGTGTATTGTTTATATGATATTTAGGAAAGGCAACTTAAGTTAACTTTATTTGAATTGATTATATTTACTGTTATTTTTGGCGTTACCTGAGGTAACCCTGTTATGACAGAATACTTCGTACATACTTTTCTGGTATATGCATTTATGTTGTAATTACACAATTTCTTAATTTAAAATGTAGGACTTCATAGATTTGTATTGTTTATGCGATGTATAGATATATGTTACCTGAGTAAACTTGAGTTAAAAGGGTTGTATTTGTTGTTATTATTAGGTTACCTGAGGTAACCCTGTCTCAGGTAACCCTGTCTCAGGTAACCCTGTAATGAATGAATTCTTCGTAGATACTTTGCTAGTGTTTACATTAATTGTAATAAACAAACTTCTTTATTTCAAATGTAGTACTTCATGAATGTTGTATTGCTTATGTGATGTACATGTAAAGGTGAACTCAGTTAACTTCAGTTAAGTGGGTTATATTTGTAATTATGTCTGGGGCTACCTCAGATGAAGAATGCTTTTTAGAAAGTTTGCTACTGTAAACATTTATATTTCGTTGTTTTAAATGAAGGACGTCATAGATGTGTATTGTTTATGTGATATACCGGAAAGGCGACTTAAGTTAACTTGATATGAATGGATAATACGTGTTGCTATTTTATGGGTTACCTGAGGTAACCCTGTCATGACAGAATACTTAGTAGATACTTTGCTTGTATATGCAAGTATGGTGTAATAAACCAACGTCTTCGTTTTTAATGTAGAAATTCATTGTAGTTATAATGTTTATGTGATTTATATGTAAAGGTGATCTGAATTCACTTGAGTTAAATAGGTTGTATTTGTTGTTATTGTATTGGTTACCTCATGTAACCCTGATATGAAAGAATTCTTAGTAGATACTTTGCTAGTGTATACATTTGTATTGTAAATCCCATTTTTGTTTTATTTGAAATGTAGGACTTTATAGATTTGTATTGTTTATGTGATGCATATATATTTAAAGGTGACCTCAGTGAACTTGAGTTAGATGGTTTATCTTTGTTGTTATTGTTATGGTTACCTAAGGTAACCCTGTAATGAATGAATCCTTCGTAGACACTTTGCTAGTGTTTACATTAATTGTAATAAACAAACTTCTTTATTTTAAATGTAGGACTTCATGAAAGTTGTATTGTTTATGTGATGCGCATGTAAAGGTGACCTCAGTTAACTTCAGTTAAGTGGGTTATATTTGTAATTAAGTCTGGGGTTACCTCAGGTACCCATGATATGAAGAATGCTTTTGAGATAGTTTGCTAGTGTAAACATTTATGCTGTTATCGGACAATTTCTTTATTTTAAATGTAGGACTTCATAGATGTGTATTGTTTATGTGATTTTTCTGAAAGGCGACTTAAGTTAACTTGATATGAATGGATAATACTTGTTTCTATTTCAAGGGTTACCGGAGTTAACCCTGTCATGACAGAATTTTTAGTAGATACTTTGCTAGTATATCCATTTATGGTGTAATAAACCAACTTCTTCTTTTTAAATGTAGTAATTCATTAAAGTTATATTGTTTATATGATGTATATGTAAAGATGATTTGAATTAACTTGAGTTAAATAGGTTGTATTGTTGTTATTGTATTGGTTACCTCAGGTAACCCTGCTATGAAAGAATTCTTAGTAGATACTTTGCTAGTGTATACCTTTGTATTGTAACTCCACAATTTTTGAATTTGAAATGTAGGACTTCATAGATTTGTATTGTTTATGTGATGTATATATATTAAAAAGTGACCTCAGTGAACTTGAGTTAGATGGGTTAACTTTGTTGTTATTGTTATGGTTACCTGAGGTAACCCTGTAATGAATGAATCCTTCGTAGACACTTTGCTAGTGTTTAAATTAATTGTAATAAACAAACTTCTTTATTTTAAATGTAGAACGTCATGAAAGTTGTATTGTTTATGTGATGCGCATGTAAAGGTGACCTCATTTTACTTCAGTTAAGTGAGTTATATTTGTAATTATGTCTGGGGTTACCTCAGGTACCCATGTTATGAAGAATGCTTTTGAGATAGTTTGCTAGTGTAAACATTTATGTTGTAATCGGACAATTTCTTTATTTTAACTTTGCTAGTGTTTACATTTATTGTAATAAACAAACTTCTTTATTTTAAATGTAGAACGTCATGAAAGTTGTATTGTTTATGTGATGCGCATGTAAAGGTGACCTCAGTTTACTTCAGTTAAGTGAGTTATATTTGTAATTATGTCTGGGGTTACCTCAGGTACCCATGTTATGAAGAATGCTTTTGAGATAGTTTGCTAGTGTAAACATTTATGTTGTAATCGGACAATTTCTTTATTTTAAATGTAGGACTTCATAGATGGGTATTGTTTATGTGATTTTTATGAAAGGCGACTTAAGTTAACTTGATATGAATGGATAATACTTGTTTCTATTTCATGGGTTACCTGAGGTAACCTGTCATGACAGAATATTTAGTAGATACTTTGCTAGTATATCCATTTATGGTGTAATATATCAACTTCTTCATTTTTAATGTAGGAATTCATTAAAGTTATATTGTTTATGTGATGTATATGTAAAGGTGATCTGAATTAACTTGAGTTAAATAGGTTGTTTTTGTTGTTTTGTATTAGTTACCTCAGGTAACCCTGCTATGAAAGAATTCTTAGTATATACTTTGTAAGTGTATACATTTATATTTTAAATACACAATTTCTAAATTTAAAAATGTAGGACTTCATAGATTTGTATGGTTTATGTGATGTATATATATTTAAAGGTGATACCTGAGTTTACTTGAGTTATATTGGTTGTATTTGTTGTTATTATTGGGTTACCTGATGTAACCCTGTAATGAATTAATTCTTTGT
Organism: Mytilus edulis; assembly: GCF_963676685.1. Taxonomy (NCBI): domain Eukaryota; kingdom Metazoa; phylum Mollusca; class Bivalvia; order Mytilida; family Mytilidae; genus Mytilus; species Mytilus edulis. The sequence goes on along the minus strand of NC_092346.1, from coordinate 37,523,131 downwards.
AGATACTTTGCTATTGTTTACATTAATTGTAATAAACAAACTTCTTTATTTCAAATGTCGGACTTCATGAAAGTTGTATTGTTTATGTGATGTATATATATAAAGGTGACCTCAGTTAACTTGAGTTAGATGGGTTATCTTTGTTATTATTGTTATGGTTACCTGAGGTAACCCTGTAATGAATGAATCCTTCGTAGACACTTTGCTAGTGTTTACATTAATTGTAATAAACAAACTTCTTTATTTTAAATGTAGCACTTCATGAAAGTTGTATTTTTTATGTGATGCACATGTAAAGGTGATCTCAGTTAACTTCAGTTATGTGGGTTATATTTGTAATTATGTCTGGGGTTACCTCAGGTACCCATGTTATGAAGAATGGTTTTTAGATAGTTTGCTAGTGTAAACATTTATGTTGTAATCAAAAAATTTCTTTATTTGAAATGTAGGACTTCATAGAGGGGTATTGTTTATGTGATATATTGGAAAGGCGACTTAAGTTAACTTGATATGAATGGATAATACTTGTTTCTATTTTATGAGTTACCTGAGGTAACCGTGCATGACAGAATATTTAGTAGATACTTTGCTAATATATGCATTAATGGTGTAATAAACCAACCTCTTGATTTTTAATGTAGGAATTCTTTGAAGTTATATTTTTTATGTGATGTATATGTAAAGGTGATCTGAATTAACTTGAGTTAAATAGGTTGTATTTGCTGTTATTGTTTAAGTTACCTCAGGTAACCCAGCTATGAAAGAATTCTTAGTTGATACTTTGCTAGTGTATACATTCATATTGTAATTCCACAATTTTTGAATTTGAAATGTAGGACTTCATAGATTTGTATTGTTTATGTGATGTATATATATTTAAAGGTAACCTGAGTGAACTTGAGTTAGATGGGTTATCTTTGTTGTGATTGTTTTGGTTATCTGAGGTAACCCTGTCACGTAAGAATACGTCGTAGATAGTTTTCCAGAGTATACATTTAACTTCTAATAAACCATTTACTATTTCATTTTGGACTTCATAGATAAGTATTGTTTATATGATATTCAGGAAAGGCGACTTTAGTTATCTTAATTTGAATGGATTATATATTTGTTGTTATTTTTGAAATAACATGAGGTATCTCTGTTATGAAAGAATACTTCGTAGATAATTTGTTGGTATATGAATTTATTCTGTAATGACACAATTTCTTAATCTAAAATGTAGGACTTCATAGATTTGTATTGTGTATGCGAGGTATATATAAATGTAACCTGAGTTAACTTGAGTTGAATGGGTTGTATTTATTGTAATTATTGGGGTTACCTCATGTAACCCTGTCATGAATTAATACTTCGTAGATACTTTGGTAGTGTTTACATTTATTGTAATAAACAAACTTCTTTATTTTAAATGTAGGACTTCATGAAAGTTGTATTGTTTATTTGATGTACATGTAAAGGTGATCTCAGTTTACTTCAGTTAAGTTAAGTGGGTTATATTTGTAATTATGTCTTGGGTTACCTCAGGTACCCATGTTATAAAGAATGCTTATTAGATGGTTTGCTAGTGAAAACATTTATGTTGTAATCAAACAATGTCTTTATTTTACATGTAGGCCTCATAGATGTGTATTGTTTATGTGATATATCGGAAAAGCGACTTTAGTTAACTTGATATCAATGGATAATACTTGATGCTATTTTATGGGTTACCTGAGGTAACCCTGTCATAACAAAATACTTAGTAGATACTTTGCTAGTATATGCATTTATGCTGTAACAAACCATTTTCTTCTTTTGTTATGTAGGAATTCATTGAAATTATATTGTTTATGTGATGTATATGTAAAGGTGATCTGAATTAACTTGAGTTAAATAGGTTGTATTTGCTGTTATTGTTTGGGTTACCGCAGGTTACCCTGTTATAAAAGAATTTTTAGTACATACTTTGCTAGTGTATACATTTATATTTTAATAAGACAATTTCTTAATTTAGAATTTAGGACTTCATAGATTTGTATATTTTTTATGTGATGTATATATAAAGTTACCTCAGTTGACTTGAGTTTAATGGTTGTATTTGTTGTTATAATTGGGGTTAACTCAGGTAACCCTGTCATGAATGAATACTTCAGATCATTAATTGAACTTTTATAAAAAAAAAAAAGTTTATAATTTTACCAGCCATCCCCACCCTACACGTACATACGAAATAAATGATCGGTGAATACAATAATAAAATCATTTGGGAAGTTTGTTGACATCTTTGGTATTTGGTCACATTAAAATTTGGTATTAAGATCTATCTAAATAAGAACTATATTTTCGTGCGTATTTAATCAATGGCGCATTACCACGATTACCTCAGGGCACCGATTACCTCAGGGCATACAGCAGCGGACCTAACTGCCACCTGCGGTTCGCACATACACACATGTGTATTATATTTAAAGCATAAAAACAAAATTTCTAAAGTGTTAACAATGAATGAAAAAATAATTTGATTATCTATTTTTCAATATCTTTTATATCAATTTCTTTAACCTTTTTAGAAAATTTTTCATTTTGTCAAACGATTACAAAAATTGAAAAATGCTACACAGAAAAACATTTTCATTTTTGAGAAAATTTTCTAAAAAATGAAAATTCAACCAATATGGGGCATTGTTCATTTTTCAATATTTCATGGCAAATTGAAAAATGCTCCAAGTTGGAGCATTTTTCATTTTTCAATTTTGAAAGACAAATTGAAAAATGCTCCACGTTGGAGCATTTTTCATTTTTCAATTTTTTAAGGCAAATTGAAAAGTGCTTAAGGTAAGCAATTTCAATATTTTGTTCTTAGGAAGGAGATTGAAATTTGTTTTTATCTAAAGCAATCAAATTCAAATGTTTTAATTTATTTAAACTGTTGATAAGATGAAATCTTTTAAAGACAAACTTATCATTACTTTTTATATTATCCTCGTGAAATTAAATATTGTAATATCATGAAAATTACAAATTTCTAATCTCATAACGAAAATGATTTTTCAGAAGTGAATTCAACAGTTTTTTGATACATTTATCAAACCAATAAACTTTTAAATTTGTAGAGTATTTTGCAAAATCATTTTTTTCAGCTTAAAATGAAAAATGTTTGGCGTAAATATACACGGTCTATAAAGATCGGCAGCTTTCAATTTTCCTTTCAGTTGCTATATCCGTTTTTTTCGATTTTTTTATTTACCTTCGGCTTCACCATTAATTATTCGAAACTAAATCAAAAGGAGGCGCAAAAATCTTGACAAAACCAGAAATCACTCGAGAAGAACAAAAAGGTCAATCTTGAAAAATACGGGAAAATATGATGGATTCGACAAAAACAATAGTTTTGCTAAGTTGATCAGCTTATGATATTTACATGAAGTGCGTACTGTACTGTAAAATTCTTAAATATTTCACAGTCATCAAGAAAAGATATAAATTTCCATTCAATAACACAAAGCTTACTGTAAAAAGTAACGAAAGATAGGTTATAAGACTTGAAGAAACTTTGTAAAAAAATATGAAATTTGTTAAATGATCTATATTCTCAAACGTCCACAAAGAAAAATTACTACTCAAAACAAAATAAATTATAAGACATGGTATACAAACAATGGGAATGTCTTTTAAAGAAATAGATTCATGAGCACATTCGGCTGGAATTCAAACTTATTTGCAAAAACGAAGAGGTTTGATTGAGGATTGATCGCAAATTTAATTTTCAAGTTAAAATATCTGCTACAGCTTTAGCTCACATATTACGTAAATTTAGTATTTTCTAATTCAATCAAAATGAAATTAGTACGTTTAAATTGTTGTCAAACTCCAATGAAATAGAAGTAAGCAATATTTAAAAAAAAAATGTGATATTTTGGGCATGTCTTAAACAAATATAGTTAGATAATGCAAAATAAGACCATTACTAACACTTTAATATATTAATTATCATTTAATTGCTATAAAATACATCTAGTAACAGAAATACAAACTTTATTCCGATTTTATATTCAATTTTTCGAAATTTAGCTGTGACATCACTTATTTTTGCGTTGATACCTTTGTGTGAGGTACGGTTCGTCATTCCATTATACTGGTTTTGTGTCTTGTCATTGATGAGTTATAGATGTTCGTTGCTATTCTGTGGTTAACATGACAAAATGATCTATGCTATTATCTATTTATCTATTGCTTTGTCCTGAGTGTTCTTGCATTTATTTGTACTGTATTGTATTCCTGTCATGTAAAACCAGGTTCAATCCACCAATGTTTCTTAAAATGTCATGTACGAAGTCAGGAATCTGTCAGATGTTATGAAATAGTTCATTTCTATGTTTGTTTCATTGGCGTTGGGTTTCCCTCAGTTTTAGTTTGTAATGAAATTGAGAATGGAAATTGGGAATGTGTCAAAGAGATAACAACCTGACAAAAGAGAAGATAACAGCCGAAGGTCATCAATGGATATTCAATGCAGCGAGAAAATCGCGCACCCGGAGACGTGCTTCAGCTGGCCTCCAAAAATAAATGTATACTAATTCAGTGATAATAGACGTCATACTAAACTCCACTTGGGGCAAATGCAAAAAATGCGGTCTTGTTGCAACTCAATCGATTAATGACTTTTGAACAGCGATCAACTACTAGTGCCTTTATTTATTCTGTTTGTTTTTCAAATCTTTTAGATGAGAACCAGTAAAAAGACATTCACCGTTTAACCAACCGTTTTTACTTAAAATATCTTGACAAGCTAAGGAATATGGCAGTTGAAATCAAATAATCCGTTTCATATGTATCAATGTTTGTATTTTTTTATGTGTATTTTGAAGCTTGTTTTTGTTGCACTTAAAGGTTTCTGTTGTTCAAGTTTTTTCCTCTAATAGCTGACGTGTTTTAGTCTGTAACCCGGATTTGTCTTTCTTGATTGTTTTATGACTTTTGAACAGTTGTATCCTACTGTTATCTTTATTTACCGTTTTTTTAAATCTCGAATGCATCTATCCCATTGAACTAGAGATAAAGGATACAACAGATACAGTTAAGTCAGCCACATATCTTGACTTACATCTAGATATTGACAATGAGGGTCGATTGAAAACAAAACTTTACGACAAAAGAGATGATTCCAGCTTTCCAATTGTGAACTTTCCATTTCTATGTAGCAAAATTCCAGCAGCACTTACATACGGTGTATATATCTCCTAATTGATACGATATTCCCGTGCTTGCATTTCCTATCATGATTTTCTTTTTAGAAGGTTGTTGCTCACAAGGAAGCTATTAAATCAAGAGTTCCAATTGGTGAAGTTGAAATCATTTCTTCGTAAATTTTACGGACGCCATCACGAGTTGGTTGACCGTTATGGAATAACCGTTTCACAAATGATATTGGATATGTTCCTTACGTCGTAACTACAATCCCCTTCCCTTTCATGAATGTGACCTACCGAATATACTATTTACCGGATTTGTTATAACATAAGCAACACGACGGGTGCCACATATGGAACAGGACCCTTCCGGAGCACCTGAGATCATCCCTAGTTTTTGGTGGGGTTCCTTGGTTTTTATTCTTAAGTTTTCTATGTTGTGTCATGTGTACTATTGTTTGTCTGGTTGTCCTTTTAATTTTTGCCATATTATCGATTTATGAGTTTGACTGTCCATCTGGTATCTTTCGTCCCTGTTTTAAGAATAGAAAGCTTAAGGTAAGAAACCTAAAACCGAAGACGGCAATAAATAACGCTGGAAGCGCCTCTGTAGCCAATCAAAGAAAAAATAATTCAATAACATAATAAAACATAACCACTAAAAAGAAGATAAATATATCATGCATTTACAAGGACATTTTCAGAAATTGTTTACTGTTGAAGACTGTGTGCTTAATCCTGGGTATCTTTATATCATAATGTATTGTTTGAATGCCGTCTCACTAGCATATATATTAATGTAAAACACAAGTCACTATTATCTTGGCAATACAAACATAATTCAAATCATTCATTTAAGATATGCCAATTCAAGGCGACGAAGCAAACGCATCCCAATGAAACACTATACATATGAAGGGTTTTGCATTGATGAAGATTATCAAATGATATAGGGGCTCTGCAAAACCACGATAACAAATGCAATATTTACTATAAAAATCCAAAGATAACTTTGATGTCTTAATCACTTTCTTCAGGGGTAATAATCTGGGTAACTTGTAATATGATTTTTTTCCAACAATTACGGAAACATCGTGGCTATAAACACTGATTAACCTAACTACATACGGTTTAAAGTAAACACGATTGGCATTCCTGTTTCATACATCCCAATTGTCTTCGTCTACTGTAAATGCAAACAACTGGCTTTTCATTAAAGTAACAATAACTTGCCATACATACTAGTGGGCACTATTGTTTGTGCTGATATGAATTATCATTGATATGGTTATATTTATAAATTACCTGTTTACAAAATTTTTAATATTTGAAGTACTAAGGCTTTTCTACCCCAGGCATAGATTACCTTAGCTGTATTTGGCAAAACGTTTAGGAATTTTGGTCCTCAATGCTCTTCAACTTCCTACTTTATTTGGCCTTTTTAACTTTTTTGTATTCGAGCGTCATTGATGAGTCTTTTGTAGACGAAACGCGCGTCTGGCGTATATACAAAATTTAGTCTTGGTATCTATGATGAGTTTATTTATATATAAACATAATAGTTATTCAGCGACATCTTTGAACGTAGGTGACTTGATACAGACATTGAAAACTGATCACGATTTATTTTTCAATTTTTTGCACCTAATTTCAATTAACTTTAAATGCAATATGTTACTTTTCTTTGTAAGCAAGCGGAAGATGAAAGTTCAAAATAAAAATAAGTAAATGAAATTGTTGAAAAGGATATTCGACAATTTAAAAAAGGAAAAGATTTTACAAATCGTATAATGTTTGTTTGAAGATATTTCGAGTGAACATATTTAAATAGATTTACGATGTAATATCAACGTTATTATCAATGCACTTGATGCATTGCCTGGAAATAAACTTAAGTTGCTATGATCGAAATTTAAAATTTTCTTCTAGAGAAGCTATTAAACCAAGAGTTCTGAGTGGTTAAGTTGAAATGTTCCGTTCGTAAATACAACCGACGACATTACAAGTTGGTCAACTTATATATAATATCTGTTTCACAGATGGATATGTTCCAAATATCCTCACTGCAACTGTCGCTTTTTCTTCGAATGTGACCGCCCAATATTAAACTTATCAGCGGTTTTGTACTTGCATGAGCAACACTTCTGATTATATATGTGAAGAAGAATCTACATACCATTCCGGACCACAAGAGATCCGCCCAGTTTTTAGTGAGTTTTGTATTGTTCAGACTTTAGTTTTCTATGTTTTGTTTTGTATGCTAATGCTGAAGCATGGAAATAAAAGAACAATTTTTTTTTTAGAAAAACGTAAACCATGAAAATAAGATATGATTGACGCTGATTTAAAGGAACCACTACACCAAATTGTAGAGAAGATTTTTACATAATTCTAAGCACTTATTCGTCCAGCTTCCATAGCATTTGTGAATAAATTAAACAATAAACGAACAACTTTAAATATTGAGAAAACACATTATTGAAGACGTCTTTGACTTGGGAGAGCCGCATGCCTTAATGATTTGTTTGTTATGCTGATGATACGGGTTTAAGAAATCTTCTCTGAGATATACAATTACATATAGTACAGCCTAAAATGAAGTACTTCTTTGTTATCAGTAACAGCCAAAAAGCGTTAAGAACCTTGTCGGTGGTTGTCTGTTCACATCAAAATGATTTTTTGCTGGTGTTGATGGTAGATCCTTGATAATCTCTGTTTAAACGAAGAGAGACTACAGATACTGAAGGAATATTCAAACTTATAAGTCGAAAATGAACTGACAACGCAAAAAACGAAAAAAGATAAATAAAAAGAACAGTATTTAAAACACAACATAGAAAAACTAAAGGCCGAACAGCACGCTCACTACCAAATGCTGTAGGTGATCTCAGGTGCTCCGGAATGAAAGGCAGATCCTTTTGAACAGATATTCATTAACAGTTTCGAGGGGACTGTATATGATCGACATTTTACTATTATAAAATACCTTTGTAAAATGATTTTGTCTTGCGTTTTTGAATTGCTGTTACAATAAAGTTTACCATATACTCCTTTTATTGATATCTAAATTTAAGTAACTAATTATGTCAAGATTTTTATCTAAGGGAGATGTTATTTGATTTTTATGGGGGACTAGGATGAAAATTTTTGTCCTGTATTTATTTTTGGTCGTTATCTTTGTCCTGCCTTTGTTGAATAAGTTTATCCTGAATTTATTTTACATAAACTGTCATCCATCCATGTTTTTTTTTATTTGAAAAGATGCTTATCATGCTTTTTCTTCATTTAAAACTCCTGTCATGCATTTTTTCCTAATTTCATCCAAGCACGTGATAAAAATCAAATGATAGCTTCCTAAAATATATCAAAATTACGAGTAGACATATCTTGGCAAACCAAAAATTTCCTTTATTATCACCAGCTAAAAATCTTGACGAAGTGTTAGTAATTTTAAAATTTTCACCAATAATAATGAATAATAATATTTACCTTAACATTTAATACTGGATGGATGTAATCTAATAGGTGGTAGTATGAAAGAAAATGTTTATGAAATTAAATACTTCTGATTGATAGATTTGACTGGGGACTCGAATACTATTCAATACAGCTAAGAATCGCTACTTCTTTAACTTTTAGACTTGTACATGACCAAAATTCATAATAGCAACTTTTAACCCCTCTTAAAGGTAACAGTAGTATACCGCTGTTCAAAAGTCATAAATCGATTGAAAGAAAACAAATCTGTGTTACAAAAACACCGGTGAAGCTCGATTTGTAAAATTGGGCTGATATTATTAACCTATTCCGGATTCTTCTTTCACATTATTTTCCCTTTCCTATGTCCAACCGCTTAAAAAACGATTAAAAAACGTTGTCTATATAATAAAATTGAGAATGGAAATGAGGAATATGCCAAAGAGACAACAACCCGACCATAGAAAAAAACAACAGCAGTAGGTCACCAAAAGGTCTGCAATGTAGCGAGAAATTCCCGCACCCGGGGGCGTCCTTCGCTGGCCCCTAAACAAATATATGCTAGTTCAGTGATAATGAACGCCATACTAATTTCTAAATTGTACACAAGAAATTAAAATGCATTTTTCAAAACAATGTTATTGATCACATGCTTTCGGTCTTTGATATAACTTCAGAATATGAAATGTGAAAGTTTGCTTAATAAAAAGAAATAGCTCCACAAACCTAATTAAAAAAACTGTATACCATGAATGGGTTGTCTTAAGTTCAGATTTATAAATCTGTATTGGATAATTCAGCAACGATGTCAGACGGAGAAATTATGCGGAAAACTCATATTTGTTTTATTCATTGAACCGTGAAAACATTCAAGTTATATTTGCAAGGTTAATAAGACTAGGGATTTTATTCATCGTATCTATCAATAACAGTCATCGCGAGCAGTAATTAGTTGTACCAACCGGTTTTTACTAATCCTTTTAAAAGCAACGAACAAATGGCATTGAGTAAACATCTAGCTTACCTACAAGCTACCAAAATTCAAATAAGTTTCCCTCAATAAATTGATACAGTACATCAGTCTGCTATTCTCATTCCATTTTTTTTAGCATGGAACAATAAACAAACAAAGTACAACTGACATATATGTATTGATATACCACATTGTCGGGCTTGGATTTACACGGAATGTGATTACTTTTGGTCGCAATATTTTTATGTCAATACATTAAGGAGAAAATTATGATTGATTCTATATAATACGCAATGAATAGAAACGGGCAAAAAATGTAACGTCGATATTCTATACTTTTCTCTATGCCATATAGGTATAAATACTCGGAGAAGTCAAGCCACTTCATAATTAAATTATTGTAACTAAACTTGTTACATCGGCTTGAGATGCATTGATTGTTTCTAATAAAGGAACATTGGTTGAATGTTTTAAACTGCCAATCAAAATAAACAATTTTACTAGTAGTATCATTAAGATAAACAGTATATGTCAAAGGATTATTGCTCGGACATTAGATATAAAATAAGAGAGTTACGCGTCATAGCTTTACTTATTTTCTTAAACTTAATGACATGATTATGCACAATTTTTTAAAGAGGTGAATCATTTTGAAAATAACGCGTTAATATCTTTTTTAATATAATTCACTCTGTTTTGTGTACTATCATGACAAAATACACATATTTTACAGATAGACCAATTATGAACTTAATTTTTTTATTTTTAAGAACTGAGACTTAATTTTATTTTGTCCTCTGATGTCTTGATACTCATACAATCATGGAGCGTAATTCCAGTCGTGTGATATACAATGCGTGGTTATGTTTTGCTGTTTTTCTGAGCTGCCGTAGGTTGTTTAACGTGTTTTTATTCTGTGGTTAGTCAGCACTTCGGTGTTGACATGTATATCAGTTATATGTGTTTTTTTTGTGTGTTTTTTTTATTTATTTTTATAAATTTACTGTTTGTAAAAGTATGAATTATTCTAAATACTAAGGACTTTCTTCTCCCAGGCATAAATAACTTGAGCCGTATTTGGCACTTCTTTTTAGAATTTTGGGTCACCAATGCTCTATAACTTTATATTTTCTAAATATTGTGATCTGAGTGTCACTGATGAGTCTCTTTAGTAGGTGAAATGCGTGTCTGCCGTATCAAATTATAAGCCTGGTACCTTTGAACACTATTAACATATCGAAATGTATTATTGTATGGTTTATTTGTGTATTCCTCTGTCCAGAATGTTGCTGCATTCATTTTTACGGTAGTGTTGTCCTAAATGTTATAATTAACATTGTCATAAAAGCGCTAGGTATGGCTAGTCACAAAACAAGGTTAAACCCACCATTTTTCTTAAAGTCGAGAATATGGTCGTTGTTATCTTATAGTTCGTTTCTGTGTGTGTAACATTGTCTTTTGGTTTTGTGTTGCACCTTAGTGGTTCTGTTTCTTCGTTGTTTTCCTCTTATAGTTTCCCTCGGGTTTTTTTTGTAACCCGGATTTGTTTTCTCTCTCGATTTATGACTTTCGAACTGTCACCTTTATTTATTGTACACATACAGTAGTGGAAACAAAAAATATGCGTTATCTTCTCCATCCCGATGTTTATAAAGTATATTATTCCATTGCATGTTGATTTTGATAGCGAAATCAACATTTGATTGGTTGAAACTATCACACGTGACGTCGAACAAAAGATCATATTCCCCTCTGAACGTCGGGATTGCCTAGTGCTACCTTACTCGCAGTTAATGTTTAAATAACTATTTTGATAGGGTTTATTTTAAAAATTTAAAAACAAATAGAAAAGAATAAATAATTAATTAACTTTAAATCGGTACAGATTATCATTGTGTATGTTGTGAGTAGTTATAAAACATAACGAGTAAGAAAACAATTAAGTAAATTTTATATTCAGAAGTAAAAAAAAAGTATAGGCAATGGAATATATATAAAACATTATTTCCCTTTGGATTCTTGAGATATGAAGATTTGTTCACCCTCGAAAAGTCATGTTTCCTTCGGGCGATGCCCTCGTAAAATATGAATATTCTTGGGTGAACAAATCTTCACATTTCCCTCAGACACGGGAAAAAAATGTTTATTATTCCACTGTTTATACATATTGATAGTTTTACCAATATCTGATTGGTTGAGACTATCCCACGTGTTATTGAGCAAATCTTCATATTCCCTTCTGAGCATCATATTCCCCTCTGAAATGTCTTGATAACATCGTGTGACGTTACACGCGGTTAATGTACACACAATTTTGAACCTATTAATCTTCTTAAAATAGCGATAACAACTGCAATAATCACTATCATGTTCAAATTTATTTTAGACGATAAATTAAAAAGACTAATAATTAACTTTTGATCCGTACTGTTTATCAATAAGTATATGGTGTTTAGTTCAACTTATAAAAACAAGCGAATAAGAAAACAAAATGTATGCAAAATGATATTTAATGTATTGATAGTATACAAAGCAGTGGCATAAAACATTAATTTCCCTTTGCTTCGGGAGATATGAAGATTTGCTCACCCTCGAAAAATCATATTTTCCTCGGACAGAGTCCTCGTGAAAAATGAATATTCTTAGGTGAACAAATCTGTATATCTCCTTCAAGCACGGGAAATAAATATATAATTTTGAAAAAATATCAACAAATAGCCTTTACATTCAACGGCCTATCAAGGTGACAGTATATTTTGTAAATAGATTAGAAAGAGACATATGAAGGTAAAAAAACCCAAGGCCGTAGCATCCATTGAGGCAAGTGAGGCAAATGCCACACTAAAAAAATGATATGGTATTGATGTTTAAAAAAAAATCATTTATATATCCAAATAATGAGCGATGACCAAATCTAATCCTAAAAGACGACGGGTATGTTATTTGATTGCAATCATCGTATATAGCCTGGTAAATTAATTGATTCTGACTAATCGTGTCCGGAATTTATCAGTGTCAGTTTCAGTATCCGAACCAATAATTATCAATAGGTCATGAAATCGAACGTGATCAATGAACGTTAAACATGGATCTGTGGCTTAAAACAGGATCATGTAGAAAAAGAAGCAGTGTAGGTATTAGTTTTAATAAAATATGAGTGATTATGTAGGGACTCAATGACCAGGCATGGCCGCAGGGTCCCATCCTTATAACTGCAACTCCCGTTATTTCTCGGAAAGTCTGGATCTGCCATTGAAATCAATAAAATAAAAAAGATATAATGTGGCGGGATTTCACTTAATATTCCATTAATTTTTCTGACCCGACCTCATATGTCGACGGGACATATAGTGGTACCCTTGTCCGTCCGTACGTCCTTCCGTCACACTTTGGTTAAGTTCTTGGTTTAGGTCTATATAATGTCAAATATGCAGTACGGGAGGGTCATCCTTTGTCTCATAGATGCAGTTTCTAGTTGTTACTTTGGCCCTGACAGGTCCGTACTAAGCAGAGGCCCGAGCGTAATGTACTCTAAAGAATGGGAAAAGCGATACAGTTGGCTGAGGTATTCAGTTTTGGAAGATGCGTCGTATTGTTCTTATTGTGTTTCATTCGGCCAGGGTGATGGGCTCTTTAAAACAAAAGGCTTTCGTGACTGGAAAAATGCGGTTGGCGAAAAAAGGGGGACTTTTAAATTACATGAAATAAGTAAAATGCATAAAGAAGCCATGGAAAAGTCTGAGAATCTATTGTCCGTAAGTCAAGGTGAAAAGGCCAATATTTATAGTAGCATCAGTAAAGCGTATGAGGATAAAGTTAGTTATAACAGAAAAGTGCTTCTTTCGATTATTGATGTTATCATCGTGCTAGGCCAGAAAAATATAGCGCTAAGGGGTAATTGGGACAAAAAACTTTTTGTTGATTGGAAAGCTAAAACCGATGTCATCTTAAAAACACATCTTCAATCACCTGGACCTTTTTATTTGTCCCCCGACATCCAGAATGATATCATAGCCTGTTGTGATGCAGACATCAGGGAAAGGATAGTGGCCGACTGTACCAAAGCAGGATACTTTGCAATTTGCGCTGATGGTACAACTGACGTGAACGTGAAGGAGCAAGTGTCTCTTTGTATACGATTTTTAGATCACGAATCAGATGAAATACGAGAAGAATTTATAGGATTTGTAGAACTTGCGGCTTCCGATGCTAGAACATTGTTTGATAAAATCATATCTTTTATGCAATCGTGCCATCATGACATAGCAAAATTAAGAGGCCAGGGCTATGACGGAGCTAGTGTTATGAGCGGTCATGTCCAAGGCGTTCAGGCGCGCGTCTAAGAAGTTTGTCCAAGGGCATCATACGTCCATTGTCGATCACACAACTCAAATTTAGTTATTACCCAAAGCTGCAAATCGGTAAACCCCATTAGAAATTTATTTGACAGCGTTGTTCAACTCACATTCTTTTTATCCACCTCAGCAAGTCGTATGAATATATTAAAGGAAGAGTTAGGAGAACATTTTGAAGAGACAATATTAGAAGCCATCGTAGAAGAAGATTAGGAGGATGAAATTGAAGATAAAAGTGCTGAACTATTAGTAAAGTCTAAGAAAAAAAAATTCAGCCGTTAAGCGAAACTCGTTGAGCGCTCGTGTGGATACTTTGACTAACCTAATTACTAACTTCAGTTCTATTCAAAGTGCAGTCTCAAAGATAGAAAATAAAAGTTCAGGGGAAGCTAAATCCAAAGCAGGTGGACATAGGCGACTCCTGGATGATCCAGAGTTTATTGTGGCTTTGTTCGTAACGCAATTTGTTTTGTCCTACTTGAATTGTTTAACGAAATCTCTTCAAAATAAAGATTGTGATATGGTTCTAGCATATAACGATGCAGCTAATACATTAAAGACCTTAAGACAATTGAGAACAGATGAACACTTTAGAAAAGTATATAAGAGAGCACAGGCAATTGCTGCTAAGCAGAAGATTCCACTTGTTCCCAGGCGCAGAACAGGCAGACTGGTCCATAGAGATAACCCAACTGTTGATTCAGCCGAACAATTGTGGAGGACAACTATCTACTTTGCGTTCTTAGACCATGTTTGTACCGAGATGGAGAGACGTTTTCCACATGACCAACGTCAGATGATGTTAGGCCAAAACTTGGTTCCATCAAAATTGGCAAATCTTAATGATACCATACAAGACGAATTGCTTCAAGTTTATTCCCCGGATCTGCCAAATGTAAATACATGGGAACAAGAAGTGACAAGGTGGAAGGTTAAATTTTCTGACATCCCTAATGCCAAATTACCAGGTACACTCAAATCTTCTTTGAAACAGGCACATCAAGACTTTTATCCAAATATCAGACGGATATTTGTGCTACTGTTGACAATGTCTGTCACCAGCGTTTGTTGTGAAAGATCCTTTTCAGGACTTCGTAGATTGAAGACGTGGGAAAGATCCACAATGGGTGAGGAACGCCTTTGTGGACTGGCAATGCTTCACACTCACAGGGACAAGGATGTTTCACGGGAGGATATTCTTCTTAGATTCGATAGAACTGGTCACGGAAAGATTGGAAAGCTGACATTTGACTAGAAGATTTCACTTAAATGAAATATAGGCCCTTATAAATGTGTGAAATTTTGATTTTTGGAAGAAACAGTTTAATGACCACAAGTATTGTCTTTATTAAGGTATTTCCTTTTTTAAAAGGGAAAGACCTTACTGTATTTCTTCTGTTTATTATTATTATTCTTCCGCCAAACTTTGATGAAGTTAGCCTCCGTAACCGTAAGACGTGTCGCTTTCATGTTTACACTTTGTATCGATGTCATGAATACCTATCTGGAACTCACCCTATGAGTCGAAATATTTTGTCGGTTCGAAGTAATCCCTCCGAAACCCAAAAACCTTGTTATCGTTCCAACACCGTAACCATAATAGGTAGAAAAAAAACATAGAGTGAAATTTGTTCAGGACCAGACCTCGGTTGTTCGTCTTATTTGGATCGAAAGGATTCAACGACTCATTGGTAGGGTTATGCCCCTATGAAAATTAACCGGTGTCGGTTGGCCACCAAAACTCAGAAACCGTAAGTCGTAGACACTTAGGATCTTCACCATTCATCATCAATTCATGTGACTTTGAAAAATACCTCAAGGTCAAATGTGTATGTTGACCTTGACCTTTGACCTACCACCTTGTTATGAGATAATCTCAGCAACCTTAATACTTACAGAAGTTTTGAATAGTGGAAAATGTTTGGGTCATTAAGGCGCAACTTTGTTACATTTTGACCGAAGAGATTTCACCTTTCTGTAAGGGGCATAACCCCTGATTTAGGTTTCTGAAAAGACAAAATTAGCTTTTACTATATAACAAAAGGTCCTAGACCCATGGGGTCTTCAGCAATGACATTGGAGACTAATGACTTTGACAAAGGTCACAAGGTCAAAGGTCAAGGTCAAGTCCCAGATAGCGAATTATGTGTTTTTGACCTTATTTTAAGGATTTTTAGCTTTTTAATGTTGACCTTGACTTTTGACCTTTCAACTTTTTAGTCGATATCTCAAAAACGGTTACTCTTACAGAAATTGTAAACAGTGAAAAATGTTTGGGTGACTGAGGCACAACTTTTCTACATTTTGACCGAAAGGATTTGACATATTCTTAAGGGCATAACCCCCGTTAACGGTTTCTGAAAAGGTAAAATTAGCTTTAACTCTTGAACGAAAAGTCCTAAACCCATGGGGTCTTTTACAATGACATTGTAGACCAATGACCTTCACAAAAGTTCCAAGGTCAAAAATCAAGATGATGTCCAAATTATCAAATTTGTTGTTTTTGTCATTTTTTAACGGTTTTGTGTGTGTTTGAGAGCTTTCCAATACATTCTACGCCTATTGGAACATGTACTTTACAGTTCGAAAAGGAAAGACCTCTCAATTGTTCAAGAACAATTGGCATTTTAATTTTATTTATCGTTTTTCTATTTGCCATAATCGCCAATAATATCTACATATGACATAAAAATGCACATAACCGCGCATTTGTAAACAGTACCACATTTATAACTTACCAGATAAAGAGGTTCCAATTTATTCATTTTACACATAAGTAACCATATCCCCCCCCCTCAAGAAAAAAAATGTTTTATCAGTTTTATGGCACATGAAACCCATATGATCGATATGTTATCAACTTCATTGACTTTGAAAAATGTAAAAAATCATGAAGACTGTAACTGAAAAATAGCACGTGAATAATGTGTCTGCTATTCTACTGAATTTTATCTTTATTTGTAGGTCCGGGATTTGTTTTGAACTCTATTAGATTCATTGTGGTATTATCTTACTTCTTCGTGTTCGTTGCTGACCTTCGATTTTATATTATGACATTGAAAATTCTGAAGCGGTCATTTAACATCTTTTGGTTGTGTTTTCATCTAACACATCATTTTAATAATTTTGTATTAGATATTTCGTGACTTAATCAATAATTGGAAGTGCATAAGAATGACCAGTAAATTCACATTTCGCGTAGCCTTCCAATATTTTACTTTTACTTGTCCATCTTATAGAATCTGTAAGTCACGTGAACGTGGCGGGTACTTGTACATCCTAACAACTAATAAAATATCATGCATCTAAGACTGAATTATCAATCCGTACACATCCAATATCCAATGGATTTAGTTTAAAGACGTTATAAACAGTCAGAGAAAAACATGAACTTGTGCAATGCCAAGATACAGGTATCGACAGATTGTAGATCCATGAATGTGTATATGTATATAACATACTAGTATTATTAAATTTGCTTTCACTTTACTGATAAAAAAAAATCAATACTTATACCAAATTAAAACAATATTCAATGTTCTTATTACAGTGTTGAATTGGTAACCTTTTAGAATAATTAGGTATATGAAGATGTGGTATGAGTGCCAATGAGACAACTCTCCATCCAAATAACTATTTATAAAAGTAAACCATTATAGGCCAAGGTACGGCCTTCAACACGGATGTTTATTTAAAGGAACGATAAGTTTACCAGGATCATTTCTAAATTTCAGGGCACGGCTAACAACATTTCCGTAAAAATGAAGATGTTCTATCCCGTTTGAAATACAACAAAACTTCAAAGCCAAATCTTTATATCTATGGAAAAATGTAGTAAAGGTTTAAAGTAATTTATGGTAACGATATCCCTGGTTTAATAATTTACCCATAACACATAGATTACGTTTGTTAAATTATAAAAAAAACAACGTCACAACAGACACGTGCAATCTGAAGACATCTTAAGACAAACAATCAAGGGAATATACACTGAACGAAATATTTGATCTATGACACAATGCAAATACAAAATCAATGAAATAAGGCGTAAGATAATAACGAGATAAACTATTTCAGAAATGTTTGTTTAATGAATGTTATTGACATTTCATGCTCAAGTTTGTATATGAAGCAAACTGTTCAATTTAGGTTTTGAATAAATTTTTCTTGCATTTCTTGTTGTTTCACCAAAGTCAAATGACAATCTATTCTTTTTCTCAACTTCTAATAAAATATATTCTACGTAAAGAAACGAATTTTTATTACGCATAAATGACTTTTTGGTAAAACCACCGAAATTCTCATGTATACGATACACTAGCTAAATATCATTCAAATTCAAAAAATATTAAAAGTTAAAATACTATTATTAGGTATATTATTAGTATACATGAATACTTTTCCAGCATTTTAACCAGCCTGATAATTCCATTGTTTCTATGAAAGCTCGCATTATCGAAAAAAATACCTCAGCACTAACAATCCTAATCTTGCAATGCCTCTCCGTAGATGAAAAGAGGACTACTGGATTAGACAATTGGAGCTGCAACAACAAAATTGATGGTATAGGTATTCTGTCTAGTCCTTCGTGTAGCTCGGTAAATGTCATGAATATTTTCAACTCTACTCCTCGACGCAGACGCAGTCATGATCATCGTCATTATACATTACCTACTCTGCATGATGCCTCTATTAATGACTTGCTGCCATTTATACAAAAGCCGTTAGTTATTCGTCCCATTTACACGAAACTTTATTCATTTCCCCTTTCAAAAATTCATTCGCTGTACAATTTATGTTTGACAACCATTTTTACAAACCCTCATTCAAACCGATAAGAACTTACAGCTATCATTTCCGATATTGCAAGTCACAGACTTTTCAAACCAGTTCGCATTGGAAAAGATGAAAAAGAGAAAAGATCTTTTCTTAATCTTTCCTTTGCCAACAAAGGTCTCGATGACGTCAACTTAAGGCAATATCCTTCATCATATATTCATTCAGTCGAAAATACCTCCTTATTTCAAAGATCAGTGTGTGTGTGTGTGTACAAATCATTTCTTATACCTGAACCAAACCTATTGCAACAAAAATTTTCAATAACAATTATAATTGAGAATGCAAATGGGGAATGTGTCAAAGAGACAACAACCCGACCATAGAACAAACAACATCAAAAGGTCACCAGTAGGTTTCAATGCAGCAAGCAATTCCCGCACCCCGAGGCGTCCTTCAGATGGCCCCATAACCAATATACTAGTTCAGTGATAATGAACGCCATACTAAACTCCAAATCATACACAATAAACTAAAATTAAATATAATACAAGAGTAACAAAGGCCGGAGGCTCCTGACTTGGGACAGACGCAAAAATGCTGCGAGATTAAACATGTTTTTGAGATCTCAACCCTCCCCGTATACCTCTAGCCAATGTAGAAAAGTAAACTCATAACAATACGCACAAACACGTTTTTCAGGATTCCAATATTGACGACTTCAAGTCTAAATCTCCTGATTGTACTTGTTCCAAATTCTCATATAATCCGGTTGGCCACGTTAATACCGGTGACCTCAACATTGTCAATAACACTTCCCTGCGAAATCCGAATATCCTTAGCCAATAAGTCCATCAATTGGAAATACAACTGCAAAATTTTGATGGATTCTTTCGGGGTTCATGCCAGACAATGGGCTAAGCGCGAGACGGAGACACTCTTTCCGAATGAATTAAGGCTGTGAAGTCGTTGGCACAAATCAGAATTAAGAAACTGAATGGGTCTAGAGATGTCCATGCTACGTCAATCTTTAAAGACCCCAATGTTACAAAACACTTATCCTACCTTCATGACAAATATGTTGTTGTCCCCGCATATAAAACCCCAAACAACACCTTTTTGTGTGTACAATCCTTACATTTACTGCTTGATAAACGAATTAGGTATTGAGAAATCATTTGGAAACTCAACATATATCCTCACGACACAAACCAAAGAGGAAATCCTAGATAGTCATAAGTATGTTCTATGTTCCTTTGGAATTTCAACCAAAGATGACAATCTGGATATTCCATCACTGTATTGGATACCTACACTACATAAGTGTCCTTACAAACAACAGTATATTTCTTGCTCTTCCAAGTGCTCCACGAAACCTCTTTCTCAATTATTAACATCTTTTTATCAGCAATCAAAGCTGGGCTTGTAAGTTGTGTTAAACTGCCTATTCTAGAGGTGTAGTGATTCAGATGTGAATACTGAAAAATTCCATAGATGCTACAATCTACATACAATCTTACTCTCTTTCATTTTGCAATAATTTTAAAACATTTGACTTATCTACACTTTACAGAAGTATTCCACATTCCAGACTAAAAGACAAGTTAAAAGAGTTGGTATTCCTTTGTTTCATAAAAAATAATGGGCAACGTAGATACTTGTACAAGTATCTTGTCTTAGGGAGGGATAAATCCTACTTTGTATAGGATAACCCTTAGTCAATCAAAAAATTCTCTAAATCTGATATTATCAAGATGCTTGATGACAACATATTTGTTACGTTCGGAGGACGTGTTTTTCAACAGACTGGCGGCATTCTAATGGGCATCAATAGTGCCCCTCTTCTTGCCGACTTGTTTCTTTATTATTATGAGGCTGACTTTCTACAGGAACTTCATAGGAAGAAAAATATGAAGTTAGCAATATCTTTTAACATTACTTTCCGCTATATGTATGACGTTCTCTCACTAAATAATTCAAAATTTGTTGACTATGTTGAACGCATCTATCCAGTCGAGCTATAGATAAAGCATACAACAGATTCACTAAAGTCGGCCTCATATCTTGACTAACATCTAGAAATTGACAATAAAGGTAGGTTGAAAATAAAACTTTACGTCAAAAGAGATGATTTCAGCTTTCTAATTGTGACCTTTCGATTTCTACGTACAACATTTTAGCAGCACCTGCATACGGGTTATATATATATCTCCCAATCAATACGACATTCCCGTGCTTGCATTTCCCATCAAGGTTTTCTTAATAGAGGGTAACTGCTAAAAAGGAAGATATTAAACCAAGATTTCCAAATGATAAAATTGAAATCATCCCTTCGTGAATTTTACGTACGCCATCACGAGTTGGTTGACCGTTATGGAATAACCATTTCACAGATAACATCGGATATGTTCCTTACGTCATAACTACCTTTCCCTTTCATGAATGTGACCTACCGAATTTGACGATTTACCGGATTTGTTATAACATGAGCAACACGACGGGTGCCACATATGGAGCAGGATCTGCTTATCCTTCCTGATCACATGAGATCACCACCAGTTTATGGTGGGGATTGTGTTTCTTATTATTTAGTTTTATATGTTGTGTCATGTGTACTTTTGTCTGTCTGTTTGTCTTTTTCATTTTTAGCCATGGCGTTAACACTTTATTTTCGATTTATTAGTTTGACTGTCCCTCTGGTATTTTTCGTCCGTCTTTTCCATCCATTATTACTCTTAAAAACAGTTTTTGTTACAGATGAAAATGTTTCTTTGGAAATCGAATGCGTATATTATTCTCTGAAATTGATTTTTCTTCTTTAAATTATGTTTGAAAATTAAACGGGTATTATAAACAATTATTTCCAATGCATTCTTGGTATGTTTTGAAGCGGTAAATGTAGGTAATGATTTTTATGAACTTAGTTGTGAATATATGTCTACTAATCACCACTTCCCAAAGTTTTCCTTCTGACATCATTTGTTCAATATGAAAGTGGAAATGTCATTGAGGTACCTACAGAGGAGTTATTAAAATTGATAAACACGACTTATATATACACGATAGAAGGACAGAAAACACTGCATAAATATTTTCCCCAAAGTACAGATTAATCTAATTCTTAAATCGGGCTAATTAGGGGAATAAGAGCTATGCAATTGCAATGTTTGTCAACCTAACAAATACAAAAAGGAGTAATTAACATTCCACTGACGATAAAATATGCTATTAAGATAGATTAAATCAACAGCAGTATACAGTTGTTCAAAGGTCATAAATCGATAGAGTGAAAACAAATCTAGATTACAAACTAGAACCAAGGGAAACATGACACTGTTAGACGAAAACACACGAGCAACAGGAACAGATTACTCTGTTAACATAAATAGGGAAATACACTGGATTGTGCATGTTTTTCGTAAAGTTCTTTACATGATAAGAATTTGATACATACATCCTGGAATACAGGGAACATTGAGTATTAACAAAAATATTTTACTCCTCCATATTTAATTTTTGTATGTTTAAGTCAGCAGCCTGTGAAATTTCGGATTTTTTGTTTATTGTTTTGTCATAAATCCGACCGTTGGATAACATTATCATTTTGTCATGTCCAAAACATAATTTTAAATCCATTCTGTTAACTTGTTTTATTTGTTATTTGTCTTATAAGTTTTCATACCACATACCCTTATTTCATATTTAGAGTATATTTTTTTGTGATTAATTCTTCATTTAGCTACATGTCCTGCTATTCGAATGTCCTTAGACATTCACATTGCATCAGATGTTCAAAAAAAAAACCCCAAAAACAAGACAGTATGCAACCATAACTTGCGATTAAGTATAGTCATATTTTTGAAATAGTAAAAAAAGAAGACCCCAGCTCACTAAAGGTAGTTTTTTTCATGATACGGGTTAAGCAACATTTTCAGATTTGTAAGAATTATGCACGGAAAACCTTAATTTGGGTGATATAAATAAATTAAGATAAAATATCAGACTCTTATAATATGTTTTCAAATGAAAAAAAAAAATAATGGAGTCACGGGACTCTTGCTACATAATAAAATAGGTAAATTCACAACACATTCATTACAAAAGTTACTCTATTGAGTTATCTCCCCTTTTATCTGAGTTATATACCCTCAAATGGCAAAATTGGGGAAAAAATTCAAGAAAAGAACCAAAATAATCTGATTTTTGTAAAATAAAGCTGTACAGTCTTGCATCTTAGCCCAAGAATATGCATCAAAATGATGTTGAATAAAAAGTGGACTTATCTTCTTCACCACTTAGCAACACCATATTTCCGAATTAAACTGTCGCATTAATTGTTTTATGTTAGTTCACAGATACCACATGGTTTCTTTCTCAATTTATAGGTGAAAGAGCCTGGGATAAAAATGAAATACACAATACCAACAAAGAAATGTTTTTTTTTCGTTATATGTGATTTTGATATTATTACATATTTATAGATAAGATTATTTCGAAAACCATATTTAAATAATTCGAATTCAGATAAATCTTGAAAATCAGGATAAACAACATCAACGAGTTTTTCCAATTTGAAAATTATACACTAAAAAAAAAAAGTGAAAAAGGGGGAGGGGAACCCCACATGTGTCGTACATTTTCCTAAAACTTTTAAAGTTTAACAATTTTGTGTTTTAAACATCTGTTTGTTTAGAGATATTTTCAGTAGCCATATCAGTAGTAGACGTCAGATTTAAAACACTTCTTAACCATTTTATATTTCAGAAAAAATACTAAAATTTTCACTTTGTTGTGCATGGTTGCAGGACTGTGTAGATATGATGAAACACATAGTTTTCTATATCAAAATAAAAAGTTATACACACGAATTACATACCGCTCTCAACATTTCATTAAAAGTCCACACCGATTGTTATCTCCTTTTTCAAAATCCAAGATGGAGGAAGACACCCTATCTACTTTATGTGAAAAAAAATGTGTCTTTATATCACCAAAATTTGTAATATGCAATAAGTATCATCAAATGTCATCAACCAACATCAAATACAATAAAAGGGCATAAGGACTCCTAAATGACAAGTTTCCCTGGTTATTAAAAGATATCAGTAATGATACTAATAATAACTTTGAATATTCTTCTCTCAACTTAATATTTATCAAAAGAGTTTCAACATTATACAAAATCAAAGAAATCACAAAAGGTGATATATTTAGTTAATCGTTTGCATATAAACCCTCGTCCCTCCAACATACGGACATGCTATACAAATAAGTCGACAAAGGCAGGGCTCTTTTTGTTGTACCTTTGGTGGTTATTCGGATAAAAACATAAACGTACATGTACAATTATAGCTAAGGTCTTTGTATTAACTCTAATGAGTCATTTCACCCTTTTATGGAATAGCGTATGTATACCATTCAGTAATCAAATAAAGAGAAAATGAATCAAAAAATAAAGTAAACACAAAAAGAACTTCATTTTTATGTTTTACTTTAAAAAAGATTGAAAATACTATGCAAAAATTGTTAGTCATAGCTTTTATAAGCACAAGTAATGTTTGAGACGTGATGATCTTCTGCTCATATTCAGGATTCATATAAAATGAACATCAAACAATAAACAATTCAATCAAATGGTGAATGAACATATTGTCACGATCATTGAGACATCCCGGAAGGATATATATTGTTTTAAATGACACAGGAAAGCAATTGTCCATTTGAATATGAAACAATAACTAAAAGGGATGTGCCAAATTTCAATAAGTTGTTGTTCCATTTATTATGTTTCTTGACTAACTCGTCGGCCAAAATTAAATTGAAAAATTATGTTTTAAGTACTTCTCAGAAATCTTGCACAATATTGCCAACCTAAGGAATTGATAATAAGATTGGATATATTAAAGAATGAAAGAGTTTACGAAACATTTAATACAATCATAAAAGAACACAGCAAACATTGATATCTAGCGGGCGATCTGATTTTTCCACAATCAAATAAACAGCTTACTATCTAGATATCACAAATCTTTATTAAAAATTAGATGTAATAAAAATATGAATGTTGAGACAATATTTTTTAATTTTATCTATTCGCTGCAAACACATTGGAATCAAGTGTTTTAGATGAAAGTCTTTGAAATATTGCAATTTGATTATATCTATGTTTAACAAAACAACCATCGAATGGAAAAAGATATGCCGAATAAAAATAATAATGATTCCTCACACAGGACGCAAATAAAAGTGTAACAATGTGACTTTGAAATTAAGAGACAAACTGCTCCTTTCCCTTTTTCCAATTTTATTCGAGTACATGAGATAGATTTGGCATTTTTTTACGGTTTCTGTTTGATTATTTAGATCTTATACTGTTGATGTTTTTATACATCCGTGGCTTTCAAATATTCTGCTTCGGGCTTTCTTGATGAAGATTACTCCAGAAAAGCGCTTCAGATGCATAAAATTTTAAAATACAGATAAAATATTCTTTGAAAAGAAATTCCTTTAGTAATACACACTACGAACCAGTAAAAGTCTAAAATGGCCTATATCTGTACTCGACTGTACTGATTTTTACTCGACCAGTCTGAATTGGCCTGAAATTCATTGAATAATACTTGAATGTAGTCTGAACCATACTCGACCTAGTCTGAACCATGCTCGACCTAGTCTGAACCATTCGTGACCTAGTCTGAACAATAATCGACCAAGTCTGAACCAACCTAGACCTACTTTTTGTATCTATACATTGTATTTGATCAGTTTAGGAACTGGAAATTTAAACAACAATTTCAAACTATAAATGTATGCATTATAGCATCTAAACCGAAATTTTACAATAATCATAATATTACTTCAACAACATATTTATCAACAGTTACACACACACATATATATATAACCTTTAAAATAGAAATAAAAACAAGCTGATCTAATTATCTCAAAACTGGATTGTGACTTATATTTTCAATGTTATTCAAAAATTTTGAATCTCTCAGAGATATATATTATGGTTTAATATATAATGGACAATTTTAATCATTTAAACTTAAGCCTAGTATAGATTTAGGGTGTCAGTTGAGTAAAGTAAATATGTAGTGAGTTTTTGTTTTTATAATAAAATACATATACATGTAAAATAGTATATAAAGACACTTTATCAATTTAAAAAATTGACACCCTTGTTTTGTAAAATCATGAATTTATAAAAATCATTATAGATAAACTTAGCAATCCTTGATAACCTTTTAAAAGGAAATGTGTTCAAAATTTGCAGTAATTTGAAAAAAAAACATAATTTTTCATTTGCATTTAAATATGTTGTGTCAAAATTAAAGACATGGAATACAAGAAGCACTTTATAAGATTTAATTACATCAGTACTTGTGTGTTTTACAGGTAAAAAGAAAACCCTACTTTTCTTAAACTAGTATACTTCTTATCTAGTGAATTCAAAAGGCCTTGCGATTTAAGTTGTACATGATGTTACAATTTTGGTAAATGTTATTTAAAATTAAATACTCTCTGACCAGGTGTGATCTGTTTTATATACTAATCAGCAGAACAAGTTAATCAATTCTATCTTTTTTTAAATTCTTTTTAAATTTAATTTTTTTTTTATATCACATATAATATATTCCAAATCATAATCAAATATATATTTCTAATATCAGGTTGGTCAATATAAAGGATTTTGTTGGGAGTCGCTACATGTACCTCATTAAAAAGATAATTATATTATTATAGTATGTAACCATGAAACATATGTAGTTTTTATTGATATATTTTCGAAAATTTAGATTATGAAAAAACATGCCAAGCAAGAAGCAGCTTAATAAACTCTCAAACTTTAAAATTCATAAAATAAATTTATTATATAAGATAATCTGATTTAACCTTCTCTATTTGATAAATCTGAGAATCATGTAAGGATGTAATAAATCGGGCATTTCCAAATGTCGTTTAACGACTCTTATGTCCTCATTTTCTGTTCATCAAAACAAACCAATTCAAATGTACTTACTGTATACAAATCAATGTAATATAATTCATTCGTTGAAACATTATTTTATAAACATTCTTGACAACAGTTGAAGAACTAAGTTTTTTTAAATGTCGTTTAAAAGTAATCGTACATTAGAATATTTGTTGAATCAAAATATCAGTGAACATTATCCGACACTTACCTTTAGTTTGTTCTACAATCATTCCGTTAAATTCATTTGAAAAGAGAGGAGCGAAAGATACCAGAGGGAAATTCAAACAAATACTAGTACACAATAAACAACATAGAAAAAAACTTAACATCACGAACCCAACCAAAAACTGGGGGCGATTAGAGATGCTCCAGAACAGTACACAGATCATGCTTCACATGCATGTGGCACCCGTCGTGTTTCTCGTGTTATTACAAACCTGGATTTTGTCATTACACAAATTAGTAAAACAATCATTTGATACTTCACTTTATGTCGATAACAGAAAATAGACATTTACAGGAATGTCCATATACAAATGAATATAACAAGTAAGGAAGAATTGAAGTATAATTTATATTCTAAAATATAAATCGGTCTTTCCCCTCCGAAACATAATTGATTGATTGATGGATGGGTTAATTAATTGATTGATTTATTGACTGATTGGTTGGTTGGTCGATTGATTGATTGACTTATATAAATAACGCGAAACACGTATAAATTACAAACGACAACTACTGTACATTAGATTGGTATATGGTTGAAAATTACTAAGTCAGGTTTAAATAAACTCATCATAGATACCAGGAGTAGGTCCGGTAAGACCCCTTTTTGGCCCCAAAATATAACAGTTTTACAAAATTGTTAAAATGTAAACTTTTAGTTATTTATTGGACAGTTGAATGCTTCTGCTACATAAATATGGGCTGTTTTTGACAATACAATGCACATATATCGGGTTGTAGCGCCATTAAGTCGTGCTAAATTACTGAAATCTTCAAAATTCTAGCATTTTAGTTAAATTTTAGACGGTTTCCGTGTAAAACGAAAGTGGCCGCATTCGTGTTCATCCTTAATATTGAAATGTAAGTTGTATTTTATGATAATACATAAAATATATAAAGGTTGTGGATGAACACGGATGCGGCCACTTTCATTTTTGACAAAAACCATCTGTAAAGTGACATTTTTCAGCATATTTGGTAGATTTTTTATATTTGAGCTTGAATCGGATCGTTATTAATGACTAAATCAGTTAAAATCTTTCACATAAACTAATTGAATCAAGTGAAATAGACACTTAAGTGTTTAAAAAGTGGTCAAAATCTTTCGTCAGATGAAACTGAAATTTGAGGCCAAAATGAGTCCTTACCGTACCTACTCCTTTAGTACATACGCTCGAATCAAAAACAGTTAAAAAGGCCAAATAAAGAACGAAATTGAAGAGCATTGAGGACCAAAATACCTAAAAGTTTTGCCAAATACAGCTAAGGTTATCTATGTCTGAGGCAGAAAAGCTTAAGTACATTTTGTATTTCAAAAAATTCTTAAATTTGTAAACAGTAAATTTATAAATATAACCATATCAATGACAATTCATGTCAGCACAAAAAGTGTTGACTACTGGGCTTGCGATACCCTCGGGGAAATAAATCGCCACCAGCAGTGGCATCGACCCAGTGGTTGTAAATAAACTCATCATAGATACCAGGACTAAAATACAAGTCATAACGTTCAGATGCATTTTTATAACATTTATATAATGGAATATTTACAATTGATCATAAAAGCATACATTTATATTTATATACAATGAGCCGTTATCATCTATAATGATTTTTCTCTGCTAAAATGAAAGTAGGTTTCCAGAAAACCTCTCGTATTATCGTATCGATTGAAAGTTGACTAAGTTGAACGACAGCTGACGGGACTTTTCCGTAGGTCGATAGTCGTCTTCTTCAAAACAAACAATAGCCATGTGTAAGAAGGTTTTGTTTTTCTTAAAACAATTCAAACATGCACACCAAATTATAAAGACATCACACAAAAATAATGCTGGTGTTATAACATTTTAACAAAACGTTTCTTGACTATTTTTAGAAATGCATGATTTGGAGCAGATTTTATTTTGCAGGAATGGATTAGTAATTCAGTATTTTATTCATAAAAAAGAAGTATTACCATTCTTATAATAAAACAAAACAGAAATGGGATTTCCCCAAAAAAGGTCTAGATGGGTGGTTGTGGGCCTTTGATTATTAACAAAGACAAATTGCACATACGCATCATGATAGCTGTATAGTTTGAAGCAATAATTAGTTAGTTTGTTCATTTTTCCATTTCAGTGGCAAGGAACCCTCCAAAAAATGACGCGTAACTTTACAAAAAAAAAATCTCCACATAAAACATGTCACGCCTAAAATTTTGATCACATTTTTAAAACTTTTACCTGTAACTGTTTTCTGAGTAAAAGTAGTTTGAAGTGAATGTTAAAATTTAGAACACGACCTTGACCTTTGACCATGACCTAATTTGTTGGGACCAAAGGACCTTCAATAAAATGACTCTCGGTTTATACGGTTTACGGTTTATGAGTTTATATGCATATCACTTATATCAAATGCATAAGGGTAAATAACTCTCATATGGAGACTCCAGAGAACATTGGAACAAACCGACTCATCAAGCACTTTGGTAAAATAAATTTGTCGTAATCTTTTATGGTTGCGAAGGTATAGTAGACGCAAGAAAAAACAGTGTTCAGGGAGATAAATCTTACAACGTAAAGTGTACGGTTTAACAGGGTCAGTTTCAAAAGCGCAATAACTGTTCGATAGTATATGCGAAAAATCAAAGCGACATCTTGCGAAACCACAATGCTACCCAAGAACAAAATGTGACGGAAGAAAAAAATAAAATCTCAAAAGAAAACCAATAGGTCTCTCCACGGAAAAGTGGAAAGACCTAATTACTCAAAACCAAAAATGCAGACAGATAAAGACTAGACATCACGACTTTTCTCACTTTTATATTGCTCGTTTAAAAAGAAGAGTAACATATATACTTATAAACATGTTTAAATAAAAGCAAATCGTCTTCCATTTATTCAAACTGTGTGTCAATAATAATTACAATATTGAATTGTAAAATAAATATTTACATAACAGTGCATTATATGTTATACCAGCATATGCTTTATAAGATTTCAATTGAATCTATACCCTTCCCTTTCCATGCTTATGCGTCTATGCATCTATAGGTCAAAGAAAAAGTAACCTAACGTCGTCATAGATAGTTATAAAGCATATCCAGAGCATCATACAGAATGTCATGCTCTTAATTAACAAATTGATTAGAAATAGCCAAATATAAGAACAATAACACAACACATTGAGATATGATATTTAGCAACTACTGAAAAGGGTCATAGTTTTTCTGAGTTCTCTACCCTGTCCACTTGTTTTTCAAATCTCGATTAGTAACAATACAAAAAAAAGTTCCTAAATGAGTAGTCTCTTGTCTGTACGGTATTCATAACACAACTTATAAGACAACATATGAATATGGATTATTTAAGAAGTTGAAAATTGTCTAAAGTAATATTAAACCAAAGCTGGACCACCTGCCATACACATTTCAGTTATGTTCATTTTAAGTAAGAAATACATCAAACGAATGGAAAACAACTTTCATATTCGTTACTTGGTTCTCTTATGTAGAAAATGGTGGAT
The DNA here is from genome assembly GCF_963676685.1 of Mytilus edulis. NCBI lineage: Eukaryota > Metazoa > Mollusca > Bivalvia > Mytilida > Mytilidae > Mytilus > Mytilus edulis. Next base: position 37,492,666 of record NC_092346.1, on the reverse strand, counting down.
TAAACCTGGATTTAAAGCTAGCTAAAACTCTCACTTGTATGACAGTCACATCAAATTCCATTATACTGACATTGATGGCTGTCAAAAACAAATGGACTTAACAGGTAAAAGTTTGAAATAGGGGTACATCATTTAACATTGTGTTATAATTCAAATAACTATAAAAGCAAACAAATATGTAACAAAGAAGCACAAAATGGCATATAGACTAATACGTTAGCAAAAATTAAAAAGACAAGCATAAACAAATTTACCATAGCACAATGACACAATGACGGAATGTATAAGTACAGAGTCACGTCGTATATATACAAAGCAGATAAGCAAAAACGAAAGACAAGAATACAAAAATATAAATCATAAATTCGTCGATTCCACGTTAAAGGACACCACGGAACGATTGTTATTCAATTTTCTTCCCATATTCTCCATCAAACGCCTAGCGTGATTCAATTTCATCACAACTATTCATTGATATATTAGGTTGAAGAAGAGAACATTTCTGCCAACAATCTTTTATCATTCCCTGTTTTTGTTTCTAGGAACTTCTGGTTATCATATGTCGGACCCAGTATATTACTGTCTTTCTGTAGCGGTTTGTAGAAATTATAGTATGAATGACTTTTGGTATTTTCATAAAATTCTGAAGTACTTTCTTTACACTTATGAACCATCACCAGTGCTTCATTAGCATGTGAATCGTCTTGCCAATTCCCCTGAATTGGTTGATATATGTTGTAATATGCTATATTGTCTTGATCCAAAACGTCTAAGTTGGACGAATTCGTCTGTGATGTTTGGTTTTTTAATTTGACACTTTCATCCTCTTGAGAAACACACTCAACAGTTTCGTAATGAGGTTCTTGTGATGTTACGTTTAAAGCAGTCGTGTCAAATGGTAATGGATTCTCATCAACCTCATCATAGACTCCACTATATGGAGATGGTTCTAAAGGTTCTAAGATTCCATCTTCATCAACATGATTAAAGATTTTTTCTGATTTAGAGGATTGTCGCTTTCTGTATATATGAATCATATAGCCAATACCAATAAGCACACAACAACTAATAATACATAGTGTCAAAACTATCCATTCCGACATTGGCCATGTTGGCGTTTCTACAGTAACAAGAAAAACAAGATTATTCTTTTACCAGAAAATGGTACCGCAAGCTAAAACATGCAAATAAAACTCATTAATTTTGTACAAATGACAACTATAATACATTTGTTGTGTCACGTTGAATTGTATAACCGATTGTTAACAATTTGGTACCAATATTATGATGTCTAAAATGTCTTACATTCAGTACGTGATGTTTCTCCAAATTTGACATTGACTCAAATAATGAACTTCATTTAAGACATGTGATTTGAGTTTTTCATACAAGAAAGTTAACTTATATACTAATAGATCCCCACGTTTACGTATTTTTAAGGATTAACTTAGGTGATCTAAGGTAAAATTAAATATATCAAGAATTCAAAATTGTCACTTCAAGCTGAAAGAGTATTAGTTAAGGGTCAAAATAAGCTGAACATATTGATAGGTTATGGAGCTCCTTTTCAAGACATTAGATTAATTAAAATATGGCGGGAAAAGGCTGACTCAAACTATTACCTTATATTTGCATTGGTTTTATTTGGGTCTCAAAATAAAGAAAATCAAGAATCTTCTAAAATTTTGTTAAATGACCATTTATAAGCTATTAAGTCTTATTTTAAGAGATAAATATGTGTTATGGGGCAAACTATTCTACCTTCTATAGTATAGAAAAACACCAAGGAGTCCGAACATTTGACACTTCTCCATAACCTCTTTTTTGTATATCCTTAATGTGTAAATAATGTGAATCCATACTCACAAACATTCAGCAATAACAATGTTAAGAATAATCAAATGAACAATTTTCTCTATTCTACTTACCACTCTTGACACCGTGTGTTTCTGTTGTATTTACTGTTTCATTTAGAAGAAGTTCTTGTTCCGAAGTGCCTAGAGAGGGTTCCGAAGTTCCTAGAGAGGGTTCCGAAGTGCCTAGAGAGGAAATATGTCAAGTGAATTCGTACGGTTCAGGCGGATGAATTTATAATATCAATTTTAAAACAGAACATCGAAACAATATTTTACTGAACCATTTCCTAGGAAAGGTGTACCATTAGTGTTAGTAAACTTTGTTTTATCATTTTATCCATTAAAAAAGAAATAAGGAAATGTGGTATGATTGCCTATGAGACAACTATCAACAAGACAACAGAATGACGGAGATCTTAGCAATTGAAGGTCATTTTGAAACACATGTCGATTGTACTTATATCGGTATTGTACGTTTATACGCACCAAACAGTCCAAAAGTATTCTAAATGTTATTAAATTAAATGTCTCTTATTAAAAAAATCCCTCCTAACCAACCAAGTGAATCAAAAGGTAGTTTATTATTGCGATGTTCATGTAGAAGATTTTTAGTTTTAATGCTCTTCAAATTATTTTTGTCTTGTTATTCCTATTATTTTAAACCGAGCTCAGTCAACAAACAAGCAGGAAGGATAAACAGATTCTGCTTTACATAAGGCATCAGATGATGTCCGTAACAGGTTTGATTCGATGATGTCAACAACACTACTAGGAACTCTTGATTTGATTGTTTCCTTGTAAAAGCTATATAGAAGACGGGGGTAAATAATAAATTTTCTTTAACATTGTTTCTCAAAACTAACAAAACTAAAGAATACACGTCACAAATAAATATAATCGACAGAAAAAAGTGTCGATAAACTGAATCTGAATAGTAAAATCACAAAAATACATGACTCCGAGAAAAATTAAAAAAGAAAAGTCCCTTATCAAATCGAAAAATTAAAAAAAGCTCAAATACAACAAACGAAAGAATATCAACTGTTATATTCCTGTGTTGATACAGGCATTTTCTTATGTAGAAAATGGTGGATTTAACCTGGTTTTATAGCTAGCTAAACCTCTCACTTGTATGACAGGCGAATCAAATTCCATTATATTGACACTAATGTGTGAACAGGACAAACAGACATAAAAAGATAAAAATGTAAAAAAAAGGGGTTCAGTTGTCAACATTGTGTTACAATCTTAACCACTATGAAAACAAACAAGTATGTCATCAACACTTCGTTGTTGACATGAATATCAATAATGTGGTCATTTTTATAAATTTCCTGTTTACAAAACATTAAATTTTTCGAAAAACTAAGGATTTTCCTATCCCAAGCATAGATTACCTTAGTCGTTTTGACACAACTTTTTGTAATTATGGATCCTCAATGCTCTTCAACTTTGTACTTGTTTGGCTTTATAAACATTTTGATATGAGCGTCACTGATGAGTCATATGTAGACGAAACGCACGTCTGGCGTACACAATTATAATCCTGGTACCTTTGAAAACTATGTAACAAAGAAGCACAAAAAGGCCTAGAGACAAAGTAGACATTTGCAAAAATTAAACAATTTACCTAGCACAATAACTTAATGACGGGATGTTTAAGTACAGAGCCACGTCATATGTTTCAAAGAAACACAGCAAGGCATGTACACAAATCACATTAGCAAAAATGAAAGACAAGAATACAAAAACTATATTTCTTACCTGCATATGTAGTAGATATTGTTGAAATCTTTATTGCTAGAATACATCCCACCTCAGGGTCACACCTGTTGTGAAAACAACTTCATTGTTACTTTAGTTACATCAAAATACATCAAATCAAAAGTTTACAATTGACATGACAAGAAAAATGAACTGTTATTAAATACTAAGCTGATATTTGACAAACCGACTCTATTATATGGTTTGAAAATTCAAACCTTGATCTTTTCGATGGTGAGAAAGGATAAAACATATTAAAAATAGGACCAAAAAAACCCCGAAAAATAATCGACCGATATATTGCAAAATGTACAAATGTTCGCTCTGTAATATTTACTTTGTTACTTGTAAAGATTTTAAAAATTCCGTACGTCTTAATTCATTTTCAACACGAATGATCATTAACATAGATTTGAAAGTTTGAATATTTTCAAGTTACAATGTAGATACTACATGAGCTATACAACCAAAATGGACATGAAATTTACAAATAATAATAATAAATATAAATCAATTGCTTTTTAAAAGCAATTGGAGGCGGTCTTTCCCCCTTTGAAATTGATTGAATGGGGGAGGGGGGGAGGGGGGGGGGGTTGACTGTGTTTCTGTATGGGGTCTATATTATTGTTACCGGAGAAGTTTCATGTTTAGTTTGGAAAGTTTTTATTTTATTTTATGTACAGCGCGCGCGCCAGATTGAGGAGACATCACGTGACGCGGGTTTATAATAACGAAAACTTATTTCTTTTCAGGTGGGGACGTTGAACAGACAACATGTATAGAGACAGAAATGTAATTTCTTTTGTCATTGTAGGAAATTGACATTTTGATCACAGTTCACCAGCAGTGCATGTTTTGGATTTAATTGATGCGGTGTAACTTTAATACACATTTAAGGATTATTTTCTGATAATGTACATTTTTCAGCACCTGTTTGTAACACAGATTAGTATTTCAATCTAGGAGCGGACATTTTATTGTAGGATGTCACTGAGATTTACGGACCTAGCAAGCGATTTTTACGGCATTGCCATTTTTTTTCTCTAGGAAAAGTCTTGAGAGATATCTGCACCACGTTGTTTTATGAACCTTTAGTACATGTTTGCCCTGCTGACTGCGAATTTTAGGGTCGATTGGACTTGTAGTTTCAGAGTACATGTGGATTTTTTTTTCAGAAGAGATGTAAGAAAAATATTAAAATTCAAAATCTTGAATAATTGAGAGTTTTTTCTTTCCATATTGTTTTAAATATACTGTAATAAATAAACAAATACACTGTCATACATATTGATTGATTGATTGATTGGTTGGTTGGTTGATTGATCAATTAAACACGTGGGATAGGGTCCCTTGAAAAAGGCGAAAAAAAACCAACAAATGAGACATTGGACCCCGTATTAAATACATGAAACAGAAACATGCATAAATTGATTGATTTGTTGGTTGGTTGGTTAAACATGTTGATTGGTTGATTAAACACGTTGGTTGGTTGGTTAAACACGTTGGATAGGGTTTCTTGAAACAAGCGAAAAAGAAACAAATGATATCTTTGACTCCATATTAAACACATGAGACGGAAACATGCACTGATTGATTGATTGATTGGTTGGTTGGTTGGTTAGTTGGTTAAACACGTTGATTGGTTGATTAAACATGTTGGTTGGTTGGTTAAACACGTTGGATAGGTTTCCTAAAACAATCGAGAAAGAAACAAATGAGATCCTGAACCCCATATTAACCACATGAGACGTAAACATGCACTGATTGATTGATTGATTGATTGATTGATTGGTTAAACACGTTGATTGGTTGATCAAACACGTTGGTTGATTGGTTAAACACGTGGGATAGGTTGAAACAAGCGAGAAAGAAACAAATGAGATCTTGGACTCCATATTAAACACATGAGACGGAAACATGCACTGATTGATTGATTGGTTGGTTGGTATAACATGTTTATTGGTTGACTAAACACAACAGTTGGTTGATAAAACACGTTGGTTGGTTGGTTAAACACGTTGGATAGGGTTTTTGAAACAAGCGAAAACGAAACAAATGAGATCTTGGACTCCATATTAAACACATGAGACGGAAACATGCACTGATTGATTGATTGATTGGTTGGTTGGTTGGTTGGTTGGTTGGTAGGTTGGCTAAACACGTTGGTTGGTTGGTTAAACACGTTGGTTGGTTGGATAGTGTTTCTTGAAACTAGCGAAAAAGAAGCAAATGAGATCTTGGACTCCATATTAAACACATGAGACGGAAACATGCACTGATTGATTGATTGATTGGTTGGTTAAACACGTTGATTGGTTGATTAAACACGTTGGTTTGTTAAACACATTTGATAGTGTTTCTTGAAACAAGCGGAAAAGAAATAAATGAGATCTTGGACCCCATATTAAACACATGAGACGGAAACATGCATGCATGCATGCACTGATTGATTGATTGATTGATTGATTGATTGGTTGGTTGGTTGGTTGCAATTCAAACACACATAAAACTCTTTAAATAGTGCCAAAATCACATAATTTGCCTTTTAGTACATGACCTTGACCTTTGACCTTTCGACCTTCGTCATGGTCATTGCTCCACAATGTCATTGCAAAAGACCCTATGGGTCAAGGACCTTTTGTTTAAGAGTTTTGCCTAATAATGGTTTTTTATAAACCATAAATGGGGGTTATGTCCCTTACATAATGATAAAACCAATACAGTCATTACGTAACAAAGTTGCCCCTTGAAGTACCAAGCATTTTCACTACTTAAATTTTCTGTATCTATAACCATTCCAAAGTTAGAGGGAAATCAAAAACAAATAAAAATCTAAAATACGACCTTGACCTTTGACCTTGACCTTATTTTCATTTTTTTGGACCAAGGACCTCAAATCAAAAGATCCTAGGTCACTTATGGTGTTCCAGTTTAAAATACATTTCAAAATTTCAAATACAAAAAGGGAAATAACTCTCATATGGAGCGTTCATATTGCTTCGGTCGAAATTGGACAAATCATGCGAAGGATATAACGAGCAATTTTATAAAATAAATTTGTCGTAATCTTTTACGGTTGCGAAGGAGTTGTGATCACAAGGAAAACAGTGTTTTGGGAGATAACTCCTACAAAGAAAAGTATTCGGTTACGCAGGGTAAATTTCAAAAGCGCATAAACTGTTCGATATCATACACCAAATATCTAAGCGACATATTGCGAAACAAATGTTTATCGCAAGAACAAAATTTGGCGGAAGAAAAAAAAATAATCAGAAGAAAAACAATAGTTCTTTCCACAGAAAAGTGGTAAGACCTAATAATAATAAAGTACCATAGAGACTTGGAAATTTGGTTTCCTAGATATTTCTATATCTATCAACATCGAAATTTTAGAAACATATATGTTACATATCACGCTAGTATAGAAGTAGAAAACATGAAATCGTCCTTTTATTTCAAGTTAAATGACGTTCTTAGTATATTTCAAATATTGAATAAAAATACTTACATGTGAAATTTATTGCATTCACACTTCATAACACACTGGTGACCATATGTATCATTTTTACATGAAACACATCGACCCCCAGGTTCTGAAGAAGTTCCTTTTTTGCATTCTAGTAAAAAAAGATGTTTTGTAAATCCTCTAAAAATATCATACTATAAAGACAAACGTTTCCATAACCGATATTATTTACAAAAACGAACGGGCAATTCGTAAAACAATATTATCAGTTATCATATACTTAGACTAAATAACAAATGATTTTTACTGTATGATAATAACATTAAATTAACGTAAACTCCATATTTTACGAATTGGTGCTTAGCGGGCTGATATGAAAAGTTTATCACATGCTTGGATTGTTATCACATGCCTTTCCGTAACGGTATCACATGGCATTCCGGTGATACTCGGTAAATTCCGGAAAATACACCTCAATGCTACGTTTTCAGTGAAAAACATTACAAAGTAGTGTACAAAACAATTATTTGAATACTGGAAAGTAAATTGTGTAAAATAATAAAATTGAATTTAAAAAAAAATATATTAAATAAATGCATTTTTTAAGTTTTTCTGAAACATAATTTAGAAAGTTACTTTTAAAAAGTTGACTTTTCCAAACAATGTTCATTATGTATATTGTTGAATTATTATTTTTTTTTGTCGATTCGTCCATATTAAAATGTGTGGTGGTTTTTTTTCTCTGTTGAGGCATATGATCGAAAGATTTCATATTGAATGTATTAAATTTTGGGTCCGACGTCCGTGAACTTTTTATTCTTTCAACTTCTTTTCGGGAACCACGTAAAAGGATCAATATATGAATCTGTTATTTTTTTTCTCTACTGTTGAAGCATATGATAAAAAGATCATAACATGTCATTTTTCATATCGCATGTATTATCAGCCCTCGGTCAATATCAGCCCTCGAGCCATGCGGCTCTTGTGATGATATTGAACCTAGGGCTGATAATACATGCGATTTGAAAAATGACATGTAATAATCTGATATTATCGGATGATATTGCAAGAAATCGCCATTAGATAAATAAATATATACATCTATAATTGTATATATGAAAATAAATAGAAATACAAGACAGTTTGAAATAATTTGGCAGTGTGAATTCTTTTTGTCTTTTTATCGTTTTGAAAAATATGTAGTGATAGAATTCGACAAGATAATCTTGTTTTTAAGTCTGTTTTCGTGTGTAGTATAACGAAAAATAAAATAGCATGTGAACCTTTTAACAATAAAAAGCTTAAAATGACGCACACGTACATATAGAATCAAATTTGCCAAAGGTCGTAAGAACAAATTTCACCAATTCATCAATCCATCCAACATTTTTTCTCTCAATTGTTATCAATAAAATTATGAATGAAAATGATGAATGTGTCAAAGTGACAACAACTCGACCGAAGATCAGAAAAAAGCCGAAGGGCACCAATGGGTCTTAAATTCAGCGAGAAAATCCCACAAACAGAGGCATGCATCAGCAAGCCCCTAAACGAACTGTGTACTAGTTCATTGAAAATAGACATCATACTTAACTCCGATATATATATATAAATGAACTAAAATTATTTTTTCACAAGACTTACAAAGACCAGAGGCTCCTGCCTTGGGACAGACGCATAAAAACCGAGGGTTTAAACATGTATATTGGGATATTAACCCTCTCTCTATACCTATAGCCAATGTAGATAAACTCAATCACACAACAAGACGCATAGTAAAACTCAGTTTAAAAAAGTCCGAGTCCGATAACAGAATAGGGAAAAAAAGTACTAACCAAATGACAATGATACATAGATTATTAAAAGACTACTTTCCGTTACTAACAACAGGATCGTAACTATATGCCTTCTTATAAGTCTGTTTAAAGATTAGGTTTAATTTGAAGATAATGCCGACATTCTTGTGCTTTGTAAAGAATAATACAATGAAATATTGGATGTGAAATACATATACGTATAAGATGTTACCAGGTTTATTTATGCTTCCACATGATGTCATCATAAAAATTAGTAAATGTTTTGACTAGCTTGAGTTTTCGAAAACCTTCGTGTAAGTAATATTATTTTTCAGTAATACATAGATTTCTTTCCTTTAAATCTTATATACATACACGAGCGAATCGTACAATTTGAGATAAGTAAACACCATAAAATGGTGACAAGAGACATCTAAAAACTAGTAACAAAAGGAAATGGAAAATAATCTAAAAAATTGTGGTATTAAGCTTCCCATAAATGATATATATATAAAGATCCATGAAGGGGCATTGTATATGTGTCAGTATAAGTGTTTCACATTGACCTTAACTCTGTGTTATGTTAGTGTAATTGACACGTAAACTAAAGACAATTAAAAACCAATTGTTCAGAGAACAATTGAAGGTCTTTCCATCAAAACAATGTATTTTGATATGAAGTTGTGAAACTAAGTTTAAAATGTCTTTTCAATCGTCAAATGATAGCTTCTAGTACGCTTATTCCAAAAATATTTGGTTTCCATACATTTTTTTTAAATAAGGGATATAATTTGTTACTTCCGGTTTGAAAAATGTTACTTACGATTATATTTGATTATTTACTTGACACTGATTCCAAAAATATCTGGTTCTATATACTTTTATAATAATAAAGTACAAAAAATAGCTACTTCCGGTTTACAAAAGGTCACTTCCGGTTGTTTCTTTCAAGGTTAAATGGTTTGATACCTTTTTTCCAAAAGTTTCATAGCTTTATCATGTATACACATAAAATAAAAGCAAAGGTCAAAATCTAGAACGTCAAATTAAGCTATGACCTTGAGATCAATTTCAAGGTCATGAACTAAGGACCTCAAATCAAAAGACCATAGGTCTTAATTATATTTGGTTAATGACTTATATCACCAAACACGTATTTTTAAATACAAGAGGGGAGAAAACTCCCTTTTACGTTCAACGTGCCCTTGCAATAAAAATTTATGTGTTACGACATGTCGCAACTAACAATTTAGTAAAAATAATTTGTTGATATCTTATACGGTCTTTGGATATAAGTGAAAATAAGCCAAATTCAAATATTAGAATATGACCTTGACCTTTGACCTTGCCCTTATTTTCATTTTTTTGGACCAAGGACCTCAAATCAAAAGATCCTAGGTCTCTATCACTTATGGTTTATAAGATAGAAATGCATATCACTTATATCAGATGCATAAGGGGAAATAACTCTCATATGGAGCGGTCATATTGCTTCGGTCAAAATAGGACAAATCATGCAAAGGATATAACGAGCAATTTTGTAAAATAAATTTGTCGTTATCTTTTACAAAAGTTGCGAAGGAGTTGTGAGCACAAGGAAAACAGTGTTTGGGGAGATAACTCCTACAAAGAAAAGTATTCGGTTTTGCAGGGTAAATTTCAAAAGCGCATAAACTGTTCGATATCATATACCAAATATCAAAGCGACATATTGCGAAACAAATGTTTATCGCAAGAACAAAATTAGGCGGAAGAAAAACAAAAAATAATCAGAAGAAAAACAATAGGTCTTTCCACAGAAAAGTTGAAAGACCTAATTACGTTCCCATTGATAAAACTCCATGTTTACATGTAGTTTAAATCATGTTTTGTCTACATGCAGTCGATAGTCAATGTAAGCCTTATGTGGGTAAAGTGTACACAAAACTATGTATTTAGAACATCAATTTAACGAGCATATTAGAAAAAAACTTTTTTTTTTAATAAATATGATATTCTTTAAAATTATTGATAAAGTACTTTACAGAAATATTTGTCTGACTTTGATATATTTATTCGTTATAAACACTTTAGTTATTTTTATTAACCCCTTATCAAGACACAAAGCATCATCATTGCCGAACACATAATTCATTTGAAAAGGTCTTCCCGAAAAAAAAACTGGACGTACATATAAATATTTGCCACTGGTTTTAACTTTTACTCAAACAACGATTCCCTCATAAATGCAATACTAAAATGTTTGCGGTAATTGTAGTGTGTCTAGTACCTCAGATCTGCTAAAGTCACTTATAATTGACCCCCTTTCTTACCGAATACTCCTTGGAAAATAATTGCCATTTGAAACAAACAGAGAAGAGTGTTGCGGCTTACTTTTTGATCAATGATCTTTAGATTTTAATGTCTGGAAAGAGTAAATATAAGCATTGCTTACAAATTTACATCACACATGAGCTTATTTAATGACTTGATTTTACATACATGGATTTTGGTAAATTATGCGTATGGTAAATTGTTAGTTAATGTTTATTTGTCATAATATCACTACAAACCATTAAAAGTCTGAAATGGCCTATATCTGTACTCGACTGTACTGATTTTTACTCGACCAGTCTGAATTCGTCTGAGATTTACTTGATAATACTCGACTGTAGTCTGAACCATACTTAACAGTCTGAATGTGTACTTGACCAGTACTTAACCGTTTTATACGAGTCTGAACTGTACTCGACCTAGTCTGAACCGTACTCGACCTAGTCTGAACCATACTCGACAAAGTCTTAACCAAACTAGAACTATTCTTTGTATCTATCAACTGAATTTTATCAATTTAGGATTTTTTTTAATAAAAATGAAATTTGAACAACAACTTGAAATTAAAAATGTATTCAATACAGTATTGAAATTAAAATTTCACAATAATCAATCATAATTTAACTTCAACTCAATATTAATCAACACTTACATAATAATATATATCAACTTTTAAAATATAAATAAAACAAGCTGATCAAATAAACTAAAAAAATGAATTGTGACTAATATTTTTCAATATTATTCAAAATTTTATGAATATTTGGGAAGTATTTTATGGTAACTGGACTATTTTCACCATTAACTTAAGCTTAGTATAGATTTATGGTATCAGTTGAGTTCAGGTAATAATGCAGTGAATGTTTTTTTTATTAAGATATATATAAAATAGTATATAAAACAACTTAATAAATTAAAAAACAAATGAGAGCTTAATTGTTTTGTTTTATTCAACCAAGAATTTAATATAAGCATTATAATAGAATTTCCATAGCAATCCTTGATAACCTTTTTAAAAAAAGGAAATGTATTCCAAAGTAACAGTAAAATTTTTTTTAAAATTAATTTAAGTATTTTTTTTGTCAAATTAACATGGCATATATAAAGCACTTTAATATGTTCTAATTAACTCAGTACATGTGTGTTTTACAGGTAAAAAGAAAGCACTATTTTCTTAAATTCGTGTATTACTTATGTAGTACATACATGTATATTCGAAAGGCCTTGTTATGGAATTTAAACAGGATGTTGCAATTTTGAATCAATGTTAATTAGAATTTAATACCCCTGACCAGGTGTGATATTATTTATGAGTTTCCCCCAAGCAGAGGTTATACTTCATATTTCACCACTAATCGGAAACATAATTTTATTTATTTATTTAATGTTATCCCTTTTTGATATAAGTTATATACAATATTTCTTTTTATCCTTAATATAATCAGAGCTATATTTCTTTTATAAGGTTAAAATCTTTTATCAATTTTGTTGGCTGTTGTTATATATGTCAGTTAAAAAGAAATTATTTTAACAGTTAAAAAAGTAGAGGGTTTTTTGTCTGGTTCAGACTGGTCGAGTATTGTTCAGACCTTTGGTTAAGTATGGTTTAAACTGGAAAAATAGGTCGAGTACATGTCGAGAATGGGTTAAGACTGTTTCAGACTGGTCGAGTAATAGTACAGACTATTTTCAACGGCAAAGATAAGGGTCAAGTACGATTCAGTACAGTCAAGTATGGTTCAGACTGGGGTCGAGTAATGTCAAGTAAAAGTCAGACCAATTCAGACTGTTCGAGTAAAAATCAGTACAGTCGAGTACAGATATATGCCATTTCGGACTTTAATGGTTTGCAGTGTATAGGCCGAGGATTTCTAAATCTTTATGAAATATTCAAATTACTTTATATTTGGGAAATTTTTTTTAGACTTTGAAGATAAACCAGGCTTGGTGAAATTCTACATGTTCTTTTTCTTTACTCAATATACATTGCATGTTTATAAACTGAAACAACGCATTAGGACTCATTTTATGACTATAACTGTACTATGAAGTTTCGTAAAAATTTGTATCCTAAAATGGAAAGCTCATATGCACTACTGTTAGTACTAAGGTTCAAATTCAGGGCTGTGCGGCATATTTCCAACATTTATATGTCCTGGACGTTTAGGGTCTGAACTTATACTAAAACTATTTTCTACCCCCATCCCCCCGTTAACTAAGGGTCTTCCTCGGAGTTCAAGAGGGGTGCTTTTTTTTTTTTTTAGCTCATTCATGCTACATGTAGAAACGGTTAAAAATAATATCTCTAAGAATGAAATATATTTTTTTGTCACTATTTTGATTTTTGCATCCATATTCAATGTTGACAGGAAATCAACATTTCGGAAATCAAAGTACTTCATATTATTTAATTAAATACGAACTAATTAAATGGTACAAGATATTGTCGCAAACATTATACATTAAGCAAGGGATGCGATGCAATGTGATTAAAAAATAAGGAATCATCTGATTCACTTGAAAATAATTGAGTAGACGAGACAGATACAGAGTTATTTTGTCTTTTTATTGTTTCAATCATATTTGGTTAAGGACTTTATTTATCCTTAGAAGTTCTCTAATTTTATGTATCTGACGCTTTTTTTCTATTTTTACTTATATTGACGCTATGTTTCTATTTATACGTATATTGGTGGTCAATATGAAAATCTTACTAAATTTAGATTTTGACTTCATGACGTCATATATTACAACCAGGAAGAGCCGCATCAGAAAATAAAATTGCAAGTTTATCAGGAGATTTCACGAATGTTATTACTCGATTTATTTCACTTGACTGGGCGGAGTTTAACCGGTTCGCTCATAATAAACCAGTCCATCTATAGATAGGTGTTACTTGTTTTGTAAATTCCTTTGATGACACTGATAGGTGATTAGAAATCAGAAATGATTATAACGGCAATCATCCTTATCGCACACATCTTCAAATAGACTTCTTATGCAAATCAAATCGCCGCCCGATCAGTTGAAATTACATTGGTAATATGTTGAATGCAGACGAAAAGAATACAAGAATTGTGATGCAACAAGCTTTAAAGTTTAAAAAGATATTCTGTATAAGTTAAACATATTAAAAGGTTATCAAATGTACCAGGATTATAATTTAATACGCCAGACGCGCGTTTCGTCTACATACTATAAGACTCATTAGTGAGTCTCAGATTATAATAGTTATAATGCCAAACAAGTTCAAAGTTGAAGAGCACTGAGGACCTAAAATTCCCCAAAATTTTACCTAATACGACTAAGGTAATATATTCCTGGGATAAGAAAATCCTTAGTTTTTCGAAAAATTCAAAGTTTTGTATTAAAATAAGAAATATATAAAAATGACCGTATTATTGATGTTCGTGTCAACACCAAAGTGCCGGCTATTGGGCTGGTGATACATTCTGAGATATTTCGTCAACCAACAGTGGCATCGACCCAATGGTGTACAAAGTTATCAAGGGAAATGCTTACAAAATACAATTAAATATTTTCAGAAAGAACATTGAACGTCATTTTTCTAATACACTATCTACATGTGTAATATAGAAATTAAGGACTTTCACTCAGTCAGTACGTTATATATGGACCTGTTATATTGTATTGACACTCGGACTTCGTCCGTGGTAAATATAATGTGAACAGGTCCATATATAACGTATAGATTTCGTCGAAAGTCCATAATTGATAAATATTTGTTCCATACAAGGTAATAAGGAGGCGGGGCTTATTTCATACACGGTTAGTAGTGGTGTTACGTCCCTTTAGAAAAAACAAAACAGTACTGAGAAAAAATCTTAAAGGTTTCAACAGACGAAGAAAGTGATGATAAAGTGAAATTAATTCATAAAACCCATTTAAATGTAACAAGTATTTATGGGGTGTTTGTGTCCTGTCGATAACCAAAAAGTAAGCCGTAACACCCAAATCTGCTTTTTTGTCACCACGGCATTAAAACATACAAGCTAGAAATACAAAAATATCTCAACAAAACTTACAATAGTGTGTTTTATCCTGAATATGTACTAAATATTGTAAATTGTTAGAACAGCAGAATAATTTAAGAAATTTGAGGCCTTAGGGGCAAAAAACATAGAAAAGTGCGTACCCCCTGGGTCATAAAACAAATAATTTAACTTGTAAATGCTATGATTTTATGATTTTTAAGTTGTTGATATAGAAAACAATAACTATGATTGGAAGTTATGCAAAAATCAGATGTTATTAGTCATCTCTATAACATTTTAAGTGAATCTATATCTCAGACTGGTATCTGCGTACATACAACTATTGCAAATATGGCTTTGTTTGAACACTTTTAGTATATTTATTTGGTAAAGTGTGTCAGATATATGGTCACAAATGATACTGCTGTGACAAGATTTCTGAATTGACCATTTGAGGTAGAAAATGTGAACTTAAATTGACAAATAGGCATACAGTGAGATGTGGACTGGAGACAGAGGCAGGATTGGATACTTAATATAATCTTGAATCTTGTAATAATTGACTGCTAAACGTTACATTTATAGTGTTCTGATATGCTTTTTATATGTTATCGAAACAGTTTTAAACAGGTTTTAGGAATTTTATTTAAAAAATATGCAAATGGGGTAATCTGGCAATAATTAAAGTCTTGTTTTCAAATTCTTCTAAAAGGTGAAACAGGTGAGAGGGTATAAAATGTTAAGTAATAGAAACCTTAGAGTATACACAGTGATTTCTTTAAGTCTATAATTCTGGTAAATGAGTATTAATGTGAGAAAAACTGATTTGAGAGAGTTTTCTATTTGAATAAATGATTGTATAGGTTGCTCTTTGTAAATACGGCTGGTTCCCAAATTTTAGAATATTAATAGAAAATTAATTTTGTTTACATATTGGTTCCCAGTTATGCTTTCTGTGTTCCATCTAAAAGAGACACAACTTGGGAATGTTACTAGTAAATATACATGTACACATTGTTTACATTGAAATCTGTGGTAACCCTTCATTCGAGGTAGAGTTAGTTTTAGAAAATTAGTATTAGTTTAAACTCTGAAAAGTTCGGGGCATATAAACGTTGAAAATATGGCGCACAGCCCTATATGTTGACCTTTGACAAAAATTGAAGTGCATATGAACTTTCAAATCTAGGATAAGATTTTTTTCAAAACTTCATAGTAAAAGTTGATGAAAGAATGAACGATGAAATATTTTATGTTTTGTTTTACCTACCGTTTCTTATGACTTGTGTTTCTCTTGTAGTGACTGTTTTAATTGGAAGCCGACTAGGTTTTTTTGGCCCTAGAGGTAAATAATTAAAATCTATCAGACGTTAAAATTCAAAAACATGACAAGCGATTATCTTCAAAGAGTACGAAGAACATTTGTATGTAAAAAAGCCTTTTGATCAATTGTTGCATTCAATGATGAGAAAGAAGCAGCCTTTCAACAGGTAATAATATGACAGTTCTTATTTCATGTGAAAAGTAAAATTACAAAAATACTGAACTCAGAGGAAAATCAATTTGGAAAGTCCATAATCACATGGCAAAATCAAATAACAAAACGCATCAAAAACTAATGGACAAGAACTGTCATATTCCTGACTTGGTACAGGCATTTTCAAATGTAGAAAATGGTGGATTGAACCTGGTTTTATAGCTAGCTTAACCTCTCACTTGTATGACAGTCGTATCACATTCCATTATATTGTCACCTATGCGTGAACCAAACAAACAAACACAATAGTTAACAATGTCAAAAATAGGGGTACAGCAGTCAACATTGTGTTATCATCTTAATCACTATAAAAACAACAAATGTAACGAAGAAGCACAAAAAGGCATACATCAAGTTAACATCCTCATTTTGATTATATTATACGATTTTATTTGTCTATGTAAAATGCAGAGAATTCATGTGAAAAACCTGTGAATTTGAGAAGAGGATTAGGGATGAAAACGCTGTTAACTTGTTGTTGGTCTGCATATATAACCGTTGCAGTGAATTCTCCGGGTTTAAGTTTAAAACTTTGAACATCATTTGGTTCACGTTTAAGGCAAATATCTATGATAGATGAATAGTTATTCAATACATTGACATTACACGCTTATTCTTATTTCTTGTTAATTTCAATACCGAATGCTACGTCCCATGCACTTGTTATAAGAAATCCATGTTAGTCGGGCTTTACATAGACCCAACAAGCTTATTCCTCATGAACACCACATTGGACAACCGAATATTAGTGGGCAGTAAATTCTAAAAAGTTATCAAAGGTACCAGGATTATAATTTAGTACGCCAGACGCGCGTTTCGTCAACACAAGACTCATCAGTGACGCTCATATCAAATTATTTATAAAGCCAAAAGTAGAAATCTTGGGCTTTCTCAATCTTACTTCTTATCTTTCTTCCTGCATGAGGTCAGCCTCATAATAATAAAGAAACAAATCGGCAAGTAGAGGGGCACAGTTTGTTCCCATTGGAATGCCGTCTGTTGAAAAACACGTCCTCCGAACGTAACAAATATGTTGTCAATCAAGAAATCGTGCATCTTGATAATATCAGTTTCAGAGAATTTTTTGTTTGAATCAGAGTGATCCTTTACAAAGTAGGATTTATCCCTCCCTGAAACAAGATACTTGTATCTACGTTGGCCATTCTTTTTTATGAAGCAAAGCATACCAACTCTTTCAATTTGTCTCTTAGGTTGAAATGTGAAATACTTGTGTAAAGAGTAGAAAAGTCAAATGTTTTTATACTGTTACAATAGTAAACTATTAGAATTAATAGTAAATAGCAAATACACTCTATTTATAGTATATGTATGATCATAGTATACAGAAAAACGCGACATTAATTGTCCTGTCTCAAGTACTTATGCAAATTATGTTTAAACAGGCCTAAACCAGGGGAAGTCTTGTATATTTCTCAAAAAGTCAGTCCGATGACGGAAACAATATCTGGACGCCTTTATTTTTATATTCCTCCCAAAACATGCAAAATAAGCCAAACTGAATACGGTAAGCAAGGATGATAAATGCTAGAACACACCCGTTAATTCGCAGGCGCTCAGAGCGTAGTTGAAAGTATGTAAACTGTTGTAGGATAATTTTTTAAAAAGATTTAATGACTGGAGAATTTCAGGAAAGGTATCAAAAGTCATAGGTACTTTGGGACAGGTTTTTCTACCCCTCCTCCTTTTTTTCCCAAAATTCCCATTTTTTCTATGTATTTGAATATGAATAAACGTTTAGTATATTATGTACTTTCATTACTATAAATAAAGTGTGTTTGCTTTTTACTATTAATTCTCAGTTTACTAATCAATCCACTGCGGGCATTGATATATTATATAGACCATCTCTATTTATTATACTTAGTAACCCGATGATGTTTTGTAAAAGATTTTATGACTGGAGAATTCCAGAAAATGTATCAACAGTCATAGGTACTTTGGGACATGACAATTGTTATTCTAACCTAGTTCGTGATTTTTTGGCTCAAAAATTTCCATTTTTTTGTTTACTTAATGTAATAATGTAAGTGTTTATCTGTATCTTATGTACATTCATTTTAAAAAGAGTGTCCCAGGTAAAGGGGAGAGTTTGGATCCCGCTAGCATGTTCAACCCCGCCACATTATTTATGTATGTGTCTATCCCAATTCAGGAGGCTGTAATTCAGTGGTTGTCGTTTTTTTATGTGTTACATATTTGCTTTTCGTTCATTTTTTTTTATATAAATAAGGCCGTTAGTTTTCTCGTTTGAATTGTTTTACATTGTCATATCGGGGCCTGTTATAGCTGACTATGTGGTATGAGCTTTCCTCATTGTTGAAGGCCATACGGTGACCTATAGTTGTTAATGTCTGTGTCATTTTCGTCTCTTGTGGACAGTTGTCTCATTAGCAATCATACCACATCTTCTTTTTTTATATGTATTTGCTCTTTACTATCAATCCTCAGTCTACAAATCGATCCACGTCGGTCATTGACATATTATATAGACCCTCTCTATTTTATAAACTCTGTGCCACCGTGAATAGTAATCTTGAAAATAATAGCAGATAGCAAATACACTTTATTCATTATGAGTCTTTGTATGTTCAAAGTACAGAAAAACACAAACTGGAAGTATAATCTGACTTAAAATTTTGTCCAATGACGGAAAAATATCCAAACAGATTTTTTTTTCGTTTTTTTCCCAAAATAACCCAAACTGAATAATCATAAGAATAGATGACGAATGCGACTATACTTGGTACCTAGAGGACACAGAGGTATGATGATTAATTAATTGTGGAAGGAAGAAAAGCGACACACAAAATGAGGTCTTCTCGTTTAATAGTATAGATTATAATTGACTGTTTTGGACTATTTCGTGGCGGCTGATTTGCATTGTTGAAGGAAGCTGGGGTTCTCGATGAAACCACCAACCTTCGATGTTAAAAGGATATTTTGAATTCGAAGGTAAATTTCAAAACTATCATTCATATGTTGCAGTGTTCAAAATGTGCATTATCTGATGTTCAGTAGTTGTCGTCAGTTTATGTGGTTCATAAGTGTTTCTCGTTTTTCGTTTTTATATAGATAAGATCGTTTATATTCCCGTTTAAATGGTTTTACACTAGTATTTTTTTGGGCCCTTTATACAGGGTCATTTATTTTTATAAATAGTGTCTAGGATGGAGAGTTGTCTCATTGGTACTCATACAACATCGTTCAAATTTATTTATTGCTAATCCCAAATACATTATAAAATGTCAGATTTTTTGACGTCGAAATAAAGCATTCCCTTTTAAGTTTTGTACTTAAGTATGTTAAGTAACGTGATAAAATCAAATTATTTTGAAAACAGTTATACTCTATAAATTCATTCCATCTTCAGCGTTTTGCTTAATTACTCTGAAATACGAACGCTAAAACTCAACTGTTGAAAGCCGTGGATATTAACACACATTCAAAAAGGAAGAAGCCATCAAAAATAAGCTGAATTGAAACTTTAGATTCCCTGCTAGTTAAAAATATCGAATAGAATTATTTACCTGCACATCGGCGTCCATCGTATGAAGTCGTTCCAGCTCTGCACGCTAAATGAATAAATTAACGAGATTTTTAGTCGATACCTTTAACAAATTATTACTTCTTTAAAAAGATTTATATACTTTTTTCGTTTACCATATACATACAGGTTTGACAACTTGAAAACAAGCTATTAACGAAAATCTGTTTTCAGAACTGATTATATGTTTATGTTTATATAGAAAAGAAGATGTGGAACGACTGCCAATGCGACAACTCTCCACAAGAGACCAAAATGACACAGAAATTGACAACTATAGATCACCGTACGGCCTTCAACAATGAGCAAAGCCCATACCACATCGTCACCTATAAAATTCCTCAAAATGACAATGTAAAACAATTCAAACGAGAAAACTAACGTTCTTATTTATGTACGAAAAATGAACGAAAAAGAAAAATGTAACGCACACACAAACGACAACCACTGAATTACAGGCTCTTGACATAGGACAAACCCATACATACATAATATGGCGGGGTTAAACATGCTAGTGGGATCTCAACCCTCCCCTAAACTAGGACAATGGTTTAACAGTACAACATAAGAACGAACTATAATTTTTTTTTGAAAAGTCTTAAATGTTTCAAATTGCAATTATATTTTTTCTGTTGTTTAGGATTTTGATTTATTTATACATTTATCCTGTTCCTAACTATGCTATATTTATAATGCTTTTTTGTTATTTTATATTAATATAGATCTTGTCTATATACCAGCTTTAATTACTTGGAATATCTACTAATTTTCACTTCTTCGTACTACATTTGTATGAACTTTAAGATTATTCCCCTTAAATCTGTACAGGGAAGTTTCAGCAAGCTCTATTTGTATAGTGTTATTGTTGATATTCACCCCAATTTGTATCTAGTGTTAAATTATGTATTTATATGAGAGAACTTTCTTGGTATTCCTAATTATTGGAAGATTTTTATGCACATAAGTAGTATACCTAAAACAACAAAGTTATTTTTCATTTACCTGTATATATTATTAAAACCGTTTTTTTTTCAAAAGTGATTATTTTCGAAGGGTTAAATATTTCACGGTGGTGTCTTGCCATGACTTTGTTTTTTTGCTTTTTGGCCTTGAATGATTGTTCCTGATATTTTGTTAACTGCATTTGTATTCAGATATCGCAGATCAAATTTATTCGTTCATAGTGTGTTAATTTACGTTTTTTGATTGAGTTTAGCCTGCCAATAGATATTTTATCGTGTGTTTTTTTATGTTGTGATGTTTTGCTATTGTTTCAGAAAAAGGGAGAAGGTTTGGTACCATTAAAACGTTTAATCACGCTGCAAATGTTTGTACCTGTCCTAAGTCAGGAATCTGATGTACAGTAGTTGTCGTTTGTTTATGTACTTTATACGTGTTTCTCGTTTTTTTTTTTATAGATTAGGCCGTTGGTTTTCCCATTTGAATGGTTTTACACTAGTAATTTTGGGGTCCTTTATAGCTTGTTGTTCGGTGTGAGCCAAGGCTCCGTGTTGAAGGCCGTACATTGACCTATAATGGTTTACTTTTATGAATTGTTATTTGGATGGAGAGTTGTCTCATTGGCACTCACACCAAATCTTTCTATATCTATAAAAGATATAGTCAAAACTTTGATAACAGTATGTTGTATGCTGTATATATTTTACAGTGAATTTGTATAATCAGGGATTATGTAGAATCCCTAATTTTTCAGGGAATATGTAGAATCACTAAAATCATTAGTAATTATATATAATCCCTGAAAATAACCAGTGATTTTACATAATCACTGAACATTTTAATAATTATTCTACAAATTCCCTAATATGATTTCAGTGATTATGAATAATTTAATGATCCTTTGTTTGATAAAAAAATAATATAGACATATTATATTTTTTTCTTTCATTAATTCCTTGCCAGATGAAATAATTTTGCTTTTAAACACAGAGGATGATCTAAAAGATATAACCAACACAGGGTTTCGAGATACGGTTCAAGACATTCAAAATTAATATCAACAATAGCTTTACATGTATTGTTTGTTTATTAAAAGCCAGCGTCAAATGAATATTCAGGTAAAAAGAAGATGTGGTGTTATTGCCAAATGAGACAACTGTCAACAAGAGACCAAAATGACACAGAAATTAACATCTATAGATCACCGTACGGCCTTCAACAATGAGCAAAGCCCATACCGCATAGTCAGCTATAAAAGGCCCCGGAATGACTATGTAAAACAGTTCAAACGAGAAAACTAAATGCCTTATTTATACTCTATTTTTAAATCCACAAAGCATGTTATTTGTGATACATGTAAGGCAAATGGTGAAGAAGATTATGGAACATCTGTTTTGTGTGATTTTGTTTTTGTTTAAATGAACAAGACATTCAAACTGTGAGAACTTAGGCATCTAAATGTAGGAAAAACAGGCAGAACTTAGGATTGACACATAGAAACAAATTTTAGAGGAAGCTTGCATTTGGTGTAATATTCTCATAGCAATTCCACATGTTAAAAAAGGAAAGGGAAACCCGAAAAACATAATGACAATTGTTTAAAAAAAAAGTCTGAAAAAGGATATCGCCTGACTACAAAACATGGTATCTTTCTTGTTCGAACCGGTTCAAGGTTGCAAATTCCCATCTTATGTTGGGGGGTACCATCAGATGTTTCACTGAACACTTTATTTCACTTAGGCGTGTCGTTAAAATCTGATTCGATATGTACAGGAAAAGGTTTTCTAAAATGTGGATATTGTGGTAATAACAGATGTGAAGCATATTATTTTGATATATTGTGTTTCACATTTTCATGTAGTGTCCCTAACATTTTAAAAAAAATAGGTAATCATTTTGATATATTGTGCTTAACATTCTACAATTTATGTTACTTTATAATGATGTTTTTATGTGATTTTATAGAATAAATAATTTAAATTTTATTCATTTTCTTTATAAATAAAACTATTTCTTCATTTCAGTTATTATGTAGAATCCCTGACGTTTTTTCTAATGATTATACATAAACCCTGAAAATTTTAGTGATTATATATAATCCCTAAACTAGCCAGTGATTCTACATAATCCCTGAAAATTTCAGGGATTCTACATAATCACTGATTATACAAATTCACTGTTACATATAAATGTTTTCATTCGTTTTTTTATAAAATATTATGCAAGCGTTTATTTGAATTTTATCACAGATACTATATAATTTCACATGTCTACATTACATTCGACCAATTACATCTTTTGTATGATGAATCAAACAATAATCTTCTGATCGTAAGCAAAAGAAATGTGACTTAATTTTCAATAATAAACATATTCTTGATAAAAAAAAAAGTGATGGCGCAATGGCTGATATTTTGTCGAAGTATAATTCTGAGAAAAACAGCTACCCATCAACTGTACTTTAGACATTGTTAGATACACATCAATATAATGTTCATTTGAATGCCGATATGAATGATTGGTCCATTATCAAGTATATGTATTACATAACAAAATGCTATGAAATTCATGGTTCCGAAAGCATGCTAATAACATCCTACTTGACACTAAAGTTACCTTGTATGCATTTTTTTAACCGAAAAACTTTGTAATTTTTTAAAATACAAAAACATTGTGTTATCACTATCAGAAGTTCACGTTTATATTCTAAGTTAACATATAAATCAGGATTTCTGAACACAAAGTATTTCGTTGTATTGTTTTGACATAAATATAATTGAACAATGTCACGATCATTGCGACATTCCGGAAGAGTGTGCATTGTTTTAGATATTAAATGAAATGGTTAATTCATTTCAAGGAAAACGAAATTGAGATTTGGTTTTTGAAAGGGAATGTCCCATTCATATTTTTTATTACATTATTTTTTTAGATTCGAACAATTAAATAAAGTTCTTTATGAATTATTAAAAAAAAATGCACATTGTTGTTAACGTTTATAAGATACACTGTCATAGAGATCTGGATACAAAGAGTTTGCGAAAATTACCCTGCCAACGTAATGACAACATTGAAAGTTGATATATATATTTTATATGACATCCTATACCAAAGACGAATTCTATGATAAAAAAAAAAAAAAATCCTTCACATCAAAAACTTTATTTAAAAATAATAAAAACATATGAATAATGCAAGGATTTATTTATACCATTATCCATTTATTGCATATTTTATGTAGAGTTAGCAGTAAGATGTATATTAATATAGAATATTTCATTACCGAAAATGTCAAATCATTATGAATAAACATCCCAGATTACCCGCTTATTCTTAAACTATATTAAATAATTAAAAATCTTGTTATTAAGGAAGCATTGCAAATGTGTAACTTTACTAACTGCTCCATGTCGAAAGCCTCCAATATGACTTTGAGATGAGGAACAAAAATAAAAGCTCTGTTTTATTACAATACTATTGTTTACGCAATGTTAGTTTTGTAAATGAAATGACAACTACCTATCTTTTATCCTCCCACAGGGAAGAAATCATAAAATATGAGTTTAAAACATATTTACATATTCGGGAATTATTTACGAGTGCACAACTTTTGTGGTGTAAGAGCACGCCATATGTTCATATTGTGAAAATCGGAGGAAAAAGCAATCTTGAGAATTTGTGAAATATTTTTTTTTATGGAACTATACATAAATAATGTCCCGTTTGATTTATCTTTAAATTGTCGAACGGTTTTTCAGATTACCACACAGAGAAAAGGATACATCAATATTAGCGTTATGATCTTAATCAAACAATATACATGTACACATAGGATTTAAGTGTGGAAGTATATGTAAAGAGTTACCTCTGCATTGGTTATTGATCATTTCGTAGTTATTGCAGCAAGTAAAAGCACTACAATTTAAAAATATATATATATATATGAATTGATCAACTGTACTTAAAGTTATAGAAATTCAAACAATTTAGTATACTTATAAAACAATGAAAAAAATTATATACACTTGTATCTTCGTTACCTATAGGTTGCATTTCTGTAAATATTGACAATGAAACTTCTCATAGGAACTCCTTTTACGACTAAAACTGTACCACTTTTACTATGAAGTTTTGAAAACAATCTTATCCTAGAAGTAAAATATGCACCACAATTTTTGTTCAAAGGTCAAAATATAGGGCTGTGCGGCATATTTTCAACGTTTATATGCCCTGAACTTCTCAGAGTTTAAACTAATACTAATTTTCGTAACTACCTTTACCTCGAATGAAAGGTTAACACAGATTTCAATGTAAACAATAAACCATGTTTATTTACTGGTAACATTCCCAAGTTATGTCTCTGCGAGATGGAACACAGAGAGCATAACTGGGAACCAGTATGTAAACAAAATTAATTTTCTATGAATATTCAAGATCTCCCCAAAAGACGCGTGTTTGGGAAACAGCTGTATTTACAAAGTGCAACCTAAAGCAGACATATTTACTTCATTTCTCAAACTTAATGATTGGATTAAATCTGAAAGTTCTTTCGATCTACACTTGTCTCACTTTCAATTTGATTTTTTTTAATCCAGATAAAACAATGAATTTAAACCTTTTTTGCTGTTGGTAAGGTAATTCCCTTAACGGAGTGATAATGAATTCGTTCACCAACGGACAGTACAGCCGAAATGTACACAAAAGCATTGATGAGACTTATATATTTTTTCCTAAAAAACTGCGTTGTGTATATCATTGTCCCAATTTCGTATCGTATTTCTGTACGTCTTATATTTCAGGAAAATTGATTATTGTTTTTTTAGAAAGAAGTGATTTTGTGTAGATTGTTTGCTTGTGAAATTGTTTCATCAGCTTATGGCCACTGACACGTGTTTTCAAGAGTTAATATAAAAGTCAAATAACCTCTTCGGAATAACATCTTTGAAATAAGATCGCCCATATCAAGTAGGAAAATAAGCTAATGGAATAATGATACAACAACCGTATATGATCAGATTAAAGTGGCCCAATGAGGTCGACGATGCATCACAAATGGAATTTCAGGACTAAATACTCTGAGCCTGTTATATATTTTATAGTACGTGGCACTATTTTCATTACAATGGCGATAAAAAGATAAATAGATGAAAAAATCTAGCAACCCGTGTTTGTTGAAACATATAAAAAGTAAATTTTTATTTCAAAGCCTAGTTTTTAGAAATTCACAGCTTAGTGAACAAAAAAAAGAAAATTACACTTAAAATACCAAATACTTACCCTGCTTTTGTCTTACAAACAATCCAAGTATCAGATATTTGATAGGTTACCCAACAAATAAATATAAATATCACTTGATGCTTCATTTGTAATTTACAAGATAGAACGGAATTGTTTCAGGGAGAGCCCTCAGACAAATGTTTAAATCAATTGAGAGTAATTTGTCGATTTATGATATTTAAGCATTGTTAAGTATATATAATTAATTATAATTACTCATCGAAACAGATGTTGAATGTAGTAGGATTGAACAACGGATGCTGGCACTTAAATAATTTGCATGTATAATTTGTGATGAAAAATTAATTAAAATACTATTGATTATCTTTATATTAACAAATATTGAAAAGACCCTAATAAATGATAATCATAGGTGCCCATACAATTGATTGATTCCTTTGCATACTATATTCAATGTCCGTGCTTTATAGGGAGGAGTATGTAGTCTATGGTAATTGTGTGACATTTACAATTTGAATTAAGGCATCGCTTAGATATTTTGGTTAAGAATACCATCAGAAAGTGTTGTCAATTTGCTGGCATAAATTAGTCAACTACCTTATTTCTTTTCCATAAAAACAAACTTTTTTATAGGCATGTTGTAGATATATATATTCAAATCTTGAACCGAACACTCTTGATGGGCCTTACTTTTGAATAGCAAAAGACAGTCTGCTGGGGTATTTATCTATGTATATTTGTATATTTGTGTGTGTGTCTAAACTTTTCAATGTAGAAATAATAAAACCGCTCATTTGAAAAAAATGTTAAGTGTAAAAAAACGACCTTCTAAAAATGGTAAACAAAAACACTACTGATATATTGATATTTCGATTGTATATATCATCAAGTTCCACTTGTCACAAGCACATATAGTGATATGTGAAGTGTTTTGAAAATATTTCGTCTGTTCGTGTCTTTCCTAGATCAGGCTAAATATATACATTCTTGTATTGTACTGTTACACCACTGTCAGAGGTTACCGGAGGGTTTGGATCCCTCTAACATGTTTAACCCCGCCACATATTAGGCTGTTAGTTTTCTCGTTTGAAGTGTTTTTTATTGTTATTTCGGGGACTATATGCGGTATGGGCTTTACTCATTGTTAAAGGCAATACGGCGACCTTTAGTTGTGCATTTATGTTTAATTTTTGTCTTTTATAGAGCGTTGTCTACTTTGCAATTATACCACATCTTCATTTTTTTTTATATATTAGTTAAATTGTATCAATTAATTGAACTGTATTTTATGTCTTCTTTGTACATCAATTTCATTAGTTTTTTTTTTTTTTTTTTTTTTTCTTTTTAACATTGTTCATTTTTTTTTTAGAATAGATAGATTTAAAATACCACGACTTTATCTGTTAATGCACACAGTATTAAATTACAATGGCTGGCAGTTAGTCCAGGGAATATCAGAAAAACTTTGCACAATTTGTTTAAAGCATGGAATTTGATATATAAGCTCTTAACACCATTCTAATCAAAATGAGATATAGAGCCATATTGGAAGTAGATATTTTTCAGATTGGTTCAACTAGATGATTATATGAATTTGAAGATTTTGGTTAAGGAGCTGAACCGTTGATGATAATTCGTTATTTTCCGTTGTTTTTGTTTTCTTGAATACCACCCATTACCATACACCACAATTATATTCTACCATACTGTACATGTTGAACATCTCACTGTAGCTTTCTTAATTTCTGCAACCTGGAGTTATTTTCTGAAAGCATTTTTACTCATCTGAGCTTCTTTAAGCAAATGAGTTGGCATATATCCGCTGCGTTTGTATTTGAGAGAAAATGCAAAGCTGTCTGGTAATGTGTTTTCAAATTTTGATTCTGTTTATAGACGGCCTTTCCTCGGCTTAGCATTACACATTTTACGATTTAAAACGTGTTATTACAAAAAAAATCAGTTTACCGTATAATAAGTCCTTCCAATCAAACTACGTGTCTACAAAAAACAAAATATTTGTTTTTCTTATGTATGTCACAAAACGAATGTTTGTATATAAATGTCTACACATTGTTTCAAATAAAATTCATACTGGGTTTGATGGAAACTGATTTACAGTCCCCTTTGATTTTAAGAAGTGGTTGGATGAGTTTTGTTGTAAGTTTCTGTCTTACATCGTTCATGATTTGTTTATTTTCCTCTAAGGGTTTTCACATGCCTTTATTGTTAACAACGAATGTTTAAAAGTCGAAAATCCTTTGGGTGAGGATTCTAATATTCGTATCAAATATTTTACTTTCCTCCCCGAGGGTATCACCAGCCCAGTAGTCAGCACTTCGGTGTTGACATGAATATCAATTATATGGTCATTTTTATAAATTTTCTGTTTACAAAACTTTGAATTTTTCGAAAAACTAAGGATTTTCTTACCCCAGGAGTAGATTTCAGCCGTATTTGGCACAACTTTTGGAATTTTGGGTCCTCAATGCTCTTCAACTTTGTATTTATTTGGCTTTTTTAACTATTTTGATCTGAGCGTCACTGATGAGTCTTATGTAGACGAAACGCGCGTCTGGCGTATAAAATTATAATCCTGGTACTTTTGATAACTATTTACTTTATGTTTGATAATACATTTGCAGAACAAAACAAAACAAAAAATGCAACAAAATAAGTTAATGAAACTCCTAAACAATTAATCTAAACATCAAACATATGGTATTTCAGAATGCATTTTAGTTGATAGAAATAAATCTTAAATTGTTATGACATTCATTTTTGTCGAAGGTTCATATTTGATTTGCTAGACCAAGATTATATCTATATAAGATACAGATGCATGATGATAGAAAATAACTGCTTTGACAAAAATGTCACAAAAAAAGAAAAATGAAACAATAAAATAATAATAAAGACAACAATGTATCTGAAAACTCGGTGACAGTAATGCTAACCTGTAATAAATTTCGTTGTGATGCTTGTGTTTGGAATACATCCCACTTTAGCATCACATCTGTTGTATAGATAATTAATTACTTGAGCGTGACAACAAAGAATGATGAAAAACAACAAGTTTACAATACAAAGGAGGTAATACAAGAATCTCTTCTGTAGCTTTACATGATTTAACAAGTATGTGATTGTCACAAAAAATAAAGCTATTATTTAAGGGATTAAAAGGTGTCTTTCTACTTAAAAATAAAATGTGCTTGAGTCGTTTTCTTTTTGTTGAATTTTAGTTCCTGATGCTCTTTATCGTTTTTGCGCCAATTGCTCTAAAATGATCGATTTTTTATATAAGTTGCAGTGTGAGACTAAAGGCTGCAAAACTTGTGAAATTTTAATAACATAAGCTGAATTCACTAGCAATTTAACCAAAGTCATATTTTACCAGAAGTTACGATGATCTGAATTGTAAATCGATAAATGTCGTCTACAGATTAGAGGGCACCCTTTGGTCGATGAAACGAAAGGAAGGATAAACAAACGTTTGTGTGGTCATAGATCAGACATTAATCTCAATGCAAACAACATTCTTTACCAGCATTTTAATCAGCCCGATCGCTTCTATGACAATTCGCATTATTGAAAAAATATACCATAGCTTTAACAATCGTAATCTTACAACGCCTCTCCGTAGACAAAAAAAAAAAAGGACTACTGGATTAAACAATTGGGAACTGCGACACATATGGTTGCAATGTCAAAATTGATGGTATAGTTATTCTATCTAGGCCTTCGTGTAGCTCGTTGAATGTGATGAATATTTTCAACTCTACTCCTCGACGTAGACGCAGTCATGGTCATCGTCATTATACATCTACTACTCTGCATGATGTGTCTATTAATGAATTGCAACAATTTATACAAAAGCCGTAAGGTATTCATCACATTCACATGAAACTTTATTCATTATCCCTGTCTAAACTTCATTCTCTGTTCAATATATGTTTGGAAACCACTTTTACAAACCCCATTCAAACCAATACAAACTTACATCTATAATTTCGGATATTGCAAGTCACAGACTTTTCAAACCAGTCCACATTGGAAAAGATCATTCCTTAATCTTTCTTTTGCCAACAAAGGTCTCGATGGCGTCAACTTAGGCAATATCCTTCATCATAAATCAGTTCAATCTAAAATACCTCCTTATTTCAAAGATCAGTCTGTACCAATAATTTCTTATACCTATACCAAACCTATTGCTACTAAAATTTTCAATTACAAACAGGTTTTGTAGGATCATCACTAGGAAATACAACTTTAAAATTTTTGATTGATTCAGTCGAGGATTATGCCAGGCAATGACTTAGCGCAAGAAGGAAGAAGTAGACACTCTTTCAGAATGGATTTAGGCCGTGAGGTCGTTGATACAAATCAGAATTCAGAAACTGTATGGGTCTATCTATCAATGCCCATGCTACGTCAATCTTTAAAGACCCAAATGATGCAAACACTTATCCCACCTCCACGATAAATATGTTGTTGTCCCAGCAGATAAAGCCCAAAATAATATCGTTTTTGTGTATAAAACTCATTCCATTAACTGCTTGATAAACGAATTAGGTATTGACAATTGGAAACTCAACATATACTCTCACGATACCTACCAAAGAGGAAATACTGGATAATCATAGGTCTGTTATATGTTCCTTTTGGAATTTTAACCAATGATGAAGAACTGGATCTTCCATCACTGTATTGGATATATCAACTACATAAGTGTCCTTACAAACAACGATATATTGCTGGGTCTTCCAAGTGCTTCACGAAACCTCTTTCTAAATTATTAACTTCTATTTTAACAGCAATCAAAGAAGGCATTCAAATGATTGTCCCTATTCTAGACGTGGCGTGAATCAGATGTGGATACTTAAAAATTCCAAAGATCTTTTAGAGTACATACAATCTTACTCTCTTTCATCTTGTAATAGTATTAAAACATTTGACTTTTCTACACTTTACAGAACTATTCCACATTCCAAACTAAAAGACAAGTTAAAGAGTTGGTATTGGTTTGTTTCATAAAAAAAAATGCCCAACTTAGATACAATTATCTTGGTTTAGGGAGGGATAAATCCTACTTTGTAAAGGATCAAACAAAAAATTCTCTGAAACTGACATTATCAAATGCTTGATTTCTTGATAGACAAAATATTAGTTATGTTCGGAGGACGCATTTTTCAACAGACTTTCGGCATTCCAATTGAAATAAATTGTGCCCCTCTTCTTGTTGACTTGTTTCTTTATTATTACGAGGCTGACTTCATACAGGAACTTCTTAGGAAGAAAGATAAGAAGTTAGCAATATCTTTTAACTCTACTTTCCGCTATAAAGATGATGTTCTTTCACTAAATAATTCAAAATTTGGTGACTATGTTGAACGCATCTATACCATCGAACTAGAGATAAAGGATACAACAGATAGAATTAAGTCGGCCTAATATCTAGACTTACATCTAGAAATTGACAATGAGGGTCGGTTCAAAACAAACTTTACGACAAAAGAGATGATTTCAGTTTTCCAATTGTGAACTTTCCATTTCTAAGTAGCAACATTCCAGCAGCACCTGCATACGGGGTATATATCTCCTAATTGCTACGATATCCCCGTGCTTGCATTTACTATAGTGATTTTCTTGATAGAGGGTTGCTGCTCACAAGGAAGCTCTTAAACCAAGAGTTCCAAATGTTGAAGTTGAAATCATCCCTTCGTAAATTTTACGTACGCCATCACGAGTTGGTTGATCGTTATGTAATAAACGTTTCACAAATGATATCGGATATGTTCCTCACGTCGTAACTACAATCCCCTTCCGTTTCATGAAAGTGACCTACCGAATTAGACTATTTATCGGATTTGTTATCACATTAGCAATACAACGGGTGCCATAAGTGGAGCAGGATCTACTTACCCTCTCGGAGCACTTGAGATCACCCCTAATTGTTGGTGGGTTCGTGTTGCTTATTCTTTAGTTTTCTATGTTGTGCCATGTGTTTGTGTACTATTGTTTGTCTGTTTGTCTTTTTCAGTTTTAGCCATGGCGTTATCAATAGATAAAGGAAGATGTGGTGTGAGTGCAAATGAGACAACTCTCCATCAAAATAACAATTTATAAAAGTAAACCATTATAGGTCAATGTACGGCCTTCAACACCAAACCAGAAGCTAGAAAGGGCCCCAAAAATTACTAGTGTAAAAACCATTTAAACGGGAAAACCAACGGCCGAATCTATATAAAAAACGAGAAACGAAAAACACGTATAAATTACATAAACAAACGACAACTACTGTACATCAGATTAACACACTATGAACGAATAAATTTGATCTGTGATACCTGAATGTTTATTTTTGATTGATGAGTTTGACTGTCCCTCTGGTATCTTTTGTTCCTCTTTTGTATGTACAGTTGTCAAATTTTAATGAATAAATATACCTTTGCGACATGTGAAATCTGTATGCTGTATTAATGATGGTGAGACGTTAATGAATAAGCATTGTATTATATTGTATTGTGACTGATCACAAACACACTTTTGGACACACTTGTAACCTTATGTGTCAGTTTTACACGGCTTACAGCGAACTCCATTTCTTGTAAAAGTTCCAATTTGCACTCTAATCGAAATAGCAAATATTTCACCAATTCTTTCAAAAGATCTTACCATAATTGTGCATTTTCCTCAATGTACAATGCATATTTTTACGTACAAGAAAGCAATGCTATCTTTTATCTGCTGAACTTTTTAATATAATTTAAAAAGCTTCACACAGGCAAATTACTATAAACAAAAGAGAAAACAATATTACTTTGTTTTCATGAAAAAAATATTTCTTTATATCTCTGATATGTGTTTACGACGAAATACTATAATTTGACAAGAATAAAATTGAATTCGTTAAAGGGGCACTAGCTACGAGATGTATAAAAAATCTAATGTCTTTATTTACATAATCAATAATGAAATGTATATTGTGTAATAATAATTTGCTTTTAACAGCCAGTATGGTTCAATTTTGTCAAAATACGCTAAAAACTCTTGATTTTGAATTATTCACTTGCAAGTGAATAATTATACCTAGGGTAAATTGTATGTGTAAAGTTATTTAAAGGAAAAGAATGTCAACATTACAATTTTGGGGCTTGTTGTTCGGTGTGAGGCAAGGCTCGATGTTGAAGGTCGTACCTTGACCTATGATGGTTTTCTTGTTATTTGGATGGAGAGTTGTCTCTTTGGCACTCATATCACATCTTTCTATATCTACTTATTGAAAAATGATAAATAATTTCATACTTGGATAAGACATCTTTGAACTTAAAAAATAGTGATGGTGCAGTAATAGGAAACAGATTTGGCCTTACCTAAACTCCTTATTTATTGTACCAAAATGCAGTGCTTGATAACAGTATTTATGCTTTGCACATGATGAGCTTCCTGTTTTATGTTTTGATAAAACTCAAATCCTGGGGCTGATACTTAACCTTATATCTCTCAGCAAAATTGAAATGGTTTATGCTTTCCCTTCATAATCAATTATTTGAATTGTTTAAACTTTATAGTTTAAATGCAATAACCTTTGATAAAACAATTGTGTTCTCCAAGAATAATTGCAATACCTTTATTAATATAGTGCAACTGTAAAGATATCAATAGCAAATAAAGATACATTTGAACAGAATGCACATTTAAATATATTTATTAAAGGTATTAAGTCACATGACGTTGTAACGGTCAAGTGATTGTTTACTATAAACACGTGTGTGTGTTTATATCAAGCACATGGTGTGTGTTTACGTTCTATTTGATTGGATGGCATATACCCGTACTGCCGGTTTTACGGGTATATGCCCTCATGATTTTCGTGAAAAGCATGATTAAGTATTACTTAAGGGGGTAGCTTGAGAAAATTAAGTTATTCGAAGTTTGCCTATAGTACGACGTAGCAGCATTCGTTATTATGTTTACCCACCCACCCACCCCTTTTATGAGATGGTTATCGTTAATAGGAGTATATGCATTAGTACATTATATTAATATGAATTTTTCCTCTTTTGTAGATAGTTTTTGATTGTGTTACTGTTACTGTATATAACTGTGCTATTGTATGATTGGACTGATGGTAGTGTGCCTGAATTTAAAGTGAAGGACTTTAGTTTGAGAATGAAATTAAATGTAATGTAATATTAAAGGCTGCTACAGCTGTAGGCACACTTATCCCATTTATGTGTTGTTTTATTTATTAAATAATTTATATTCGTTTGAGTTGGCGAATTAGAATATAAGAATTTTGATTAATTAATTAAATCACTTTATATGTTTTATGTTCCGTAGTTTTCAAAATAAGTAGATTTAAATTGTAAATATTTAACAGTAATCTTGCTTTAACGTATTGTCAAATTGATATGGGCAGCAGTTAATGCCTTAATCAGATGTCTCGGTTACTAATAATTATATTTATCTAAATTAATTAGACTTATTTAACGCTTTTTTATACATAATTTCTGTGAAATCATCATAATGAAATTGTAGAAATATATATAATTAAACAACTGCTGTAAATTCGTAATTCGCGGAAAAGGAACTTTGAATGATATCATATTGAACCCATGATCGATAACTCTCAAACTGAGGAGTCAAAGGTGAAAGTAAGCAAACTAAATTTTTAGTATATAAATGATATTTTTCTTGACCATGAGCGATATCTGCTGATCTTTACTTGATGTAAGGACAGTTATAATCATGCATGATCAATATCTGTACTCTGTCTTGTAAATTACAAGGTAATTTTACCAATTGCATATCATAAGGTAATGTTAATAAACAGACACGGTAGCAATAATCAAAGAAGTCGAATAGATTTAATACCCACACCATATGGACTGGATTTAGACGAAGGCTAGGCTTTGGGTAAAAAGCCTGTTCTGTATATGCATCACTCATTATACTGATCTATACTATGATCTACTATATATATACCGATGTGATATCCAGTAGCTTGTGACAAAAAAACGTCAGATGGACAAAAATTGACATGCGGGATCTGTGACTGAGTTAATTAAAATCATGATTGTCAGTATTGTATTGATCAGACGGGATTCCACGTTTCCATATTGTAATATTTAGGTTTACATGACTATACAAAATGCATTTTATATTATAGTCAATTACACTGACAAAATTACTAAAGTGTTGTTCAAGACACCCAACGTTATAAATAAACTCATCATATAGATACCAGGATAAACAGTAGTGACATATATTGATCTAGTGGTTGTAAATAAACTCAACGTATATGTACCAGGATTGAAATTTGTACGCCAGTCGAGCTTTTCGTTTATAAAGTACTAACTACTGAAAGACGCTCGAATCAAACTAGTTAAAAGGGAAAAAAAGGACGAAATTGAAGAGCATTGATGACCCAAAGTTCAGAAGTGTTTTGTCAAATATAGCTAAGGTAATATACAGCTGTGGTAGAAGATCCTTAGTACTATTCCGAAAAATTCCAAGTTAATTTATAATTATGACCATATCAATGATAAATCAAGGCAGCACAGACGTACAATACCATTGCAGAGTCATCTACCCAGTGTATAGTTGTAAATAAACTCATCATAGAAACCAGGATTAAAATTTTCTGCATCTTCGGTTACTTTATCTTGTAGCATTCCTTTTATAATTTCAGAAATTATGTTTGACTTGTTAGTTGTTTTTGGAGTGGCATTATTATTTATACAAATAATAAGAATATTATTAAGCGACTGTGATCTTCATTTACAATGGTACTGTAAATTCGGAGAGACACCAGGTAAATAGTTTATTGCATATGTTAGTTACAGCAGAACCATTCTATTCGTGTATTGTTCAGTGTATGTTCACTTGTTTTATTAATATATCTTTTGACTGAGTTTAGCCATTTCATTTGATATTTATAGTGGGTCTTTTTATGTTGTGATGTTACACTATTGTTTCAGGTAAGAGTGAAGATTGGAACCTATTTTTAAAAACGTTTAAATCCACTGCATTTGTTCGCACCTGTCCTAATTTAGGAACCTGATGTTTAGTGGTTGTTGCTGTTCGGTGTGAGCCAAGGCTCCGTGTCGAAGACCGTACTATGACACATACTTTTACAAATTGTGACTTGGGTGGAGAATTGTCTCATTGGCACTCATACCACTCATTTTGATTTCTAAGTAAAATAACCTTCTTCAGAACGTTATCAAAATAATGCTTTTCCCGCACAATACAAGTCTGAAATCATCACAAAAAGATTTTTTCTAAACCTTTGTATTCTAAATAATTATTTATGTTGTGTTTTTGTTATCTATTATACCGTTGTTTTATAGTCTAGTTTTTTTCATGTATTAGTTTTGATAGTAAGTTCTTTAATTAGTGTTTTGTTAACCCAGTAATCGAAATTAAAAAAAAATATATATATGAAAATGCCGCTAGTTTACCACGCCATATTTTCGTGTGCACGAACCTATACGGAAGGGAACAAATTGTATCATTTTCAGGTTCAAAGGTCAAGGTCGTTGTCACAGCTGTTGGAATAGACTGAAAAATAAATGTTAGTTGCAATCTGTTGATTCTAGAAGAATTTTTGAACCCTTGTTTGATTTGAAAAAAAACCCAACTTATTCTAGCTGTTGAAAGTAAGAACGAAAATACATCGTCAGTTGTTAATGACAACTGTAAATAGAATGACATTCTTCTAAATTTTTGTTTCTAGATGAAATTTCTTTCATAATACTTTGAAATGATCTAAAATATGTTTATTTGGTTTGTGCTTCCTCGTTTGGTGATTCGGACATGGTCACTGGATCCCCATTGCTCAAAAGAAGGGTCTTCTGTATAATTATCATTATATGATATGATAGTTGTGTGTAAGGATTGAGTTATAATTTCTGAATTTCTAAATGGAATCTCTTAAAACACTATTTTAAACAACATATCTGAAATATTGTTTTGAATATACCCCTTTAGATCTGGAAGATTAACCGGGATCAGCGTAATCCTAGTGCAGTTAAAAAATAAACTCGCAATATAACTGCTTTATAGTATTATTTTGTATAGAGCAACTGGAGAACAATAAGGGACTATTCGATTTTGAATTTTCGTAAGAGTTCGATATTTTTGTTATTTTATCCTTTGGTTTTTGTTTACGTTAATAGTTTTGCAAACTTTTGCGTAAAGTATGTAAAAATAATGTTTGACATTCAAAATGTCGTTAATGATGACAATCCTGTTATAAGAAGGAGGTAGATCGTGAAATATGACTTTTATCAACTCATCCAAATTAGAATTTTTCTTGTCTTATTATCCTATTTATACGTGGGTGTGTGTGATTCATTTATTTTCATCAAGTTTTAAATCAAAAGGCATCTTTGTTTCATCTGTTATGTAATAGTGAAATTGGTTTAGCTCTAAAAGATCTTGAATAGACGTGCAATCTTCAAATTTACAAATTGAAAATACAAATCAATTTGAAAAGCTAATGGAAAATAATCAGACATTTCTATACATTTGTAGCCTTATCTAATTAACACATCTGAACATAACTGTCATTGTTTGAAGGATCTGAAATGATTTCTTGCTATTGCAGCCTCACTGAAAGGCAAAGTGGTATGGATAACGGGTGCCTCCAGTGGCATTGGAGAAGCTCTGGCATACAAATTATCATCAGTTGGATGCAAACTTATATTATCAGCAAGAAGAGAAGATAGATTGAAACAAGTCAAAGATCACTGTCTAAAACGTATAGCTCTTTTGCAGTACATTTTGTTATTTTGTTTGCCTAACGCATGGCTTAATGTAACTATTCCAACAACATATATCTAGTGTTTTAGTTGTAATTTTTCATTTTTGTCGTTAACATAAATTTTTAACGAAACAAAATTTTCAGTTACCAAACGATATGTAGCTAAATAATAGTCGCAGTATGTATTTATATAGTGTTTGCGGTAGTCCGTATCATTTCTATTTTTATGTTATCATAAAATAGATCTATTAGTAGACAAAATGAAATACTGTATCACAGCTCTCTTTTAAAAGTGAATTATTTTTGATATTTCAACTTTAATAATGTTTAATACTAATAAGATAAAAGATAAATGTCTAAATCGTATTTTTCTTTACGGTACTTTGTATAATCTTGTTTGCCTGACGCATGCTTTCAGTAATCATTTCAACAACATATATCTAGTGTTTTAGTTTTTGCAATGTTTCATTTGTGTCGTTTAAATACATTTCAAACGAAACAAAATTACAGTTACAAAACAATATGTAGCATAACAATAGTTCCATTAAAAAACAAGCAAAAACAGAAATTTATATGAATAATAGAGCGTAAAAATGCCGAGGAATAGATGTTATGGTCAAAATAAATAAAGAAAGGGAAAATAGTAAAATAAGCAAATGAATACAGAAACGAAATACCCCATCTAGACTTTCATCATTATTCTAATTTCAGAAAATCCAGGAATTGGGACCGAAAACATCTCCATTACACTTGATCTTTTGGATTTTGGAAGTCATGCACATGCAGTTGAAGTTGTACTTAAATATTTCAAAAAGGTTTGTTATAATTTTTATTGTCTATTATGTTCTATTTTAGACTGCCTTTTTTCCAAATATTTCAGGGAAATCTTGTCCGATACTCACATCAGTAATTATCCTATGCAACTATTTATAATTTAAATCATATATTTGAAGTATGAAAAATTAGATAGTCGGCAATGAGAATAACTCACTTATATTCATAATTTTGATGTTAAGTCTACAAAACATATATTCCTGAGCTGCATGTAAAATACATCTTTTTAAATCAATTAGATTTCGACAGGTCGGATCATATTCCATATAAGGTTTAGAAGCACCATTACAAAACTTGATATTCTAAATGCTTTCCGACTATTTCCAATGTGCATATGATTAATTTGAATCAAACTCATACTGAATCAAACTGAAGATAATATAGTACAATACAAATTAATATATGGCTATGCATTTAAATTGCTAAATATGAAAAAAAAAAAAGCTTTTCCATTTTTCAGATAGACGTGCTTGTAAATAATGCTGGTCGATCACAGAGAGCATTATGGGAGAAAACAAGTCTTGAAGTTGATAAAGCAATGTTAAATGTAAATGTTCTCGGTCTGCTGTCACTAACAAAATGTATCTTACCACAAATGAATAAACAAAACTATGGAAGGATTGTTATTACAAGTAGTTTGGCAGGAAAGTTAGGTATGAAGACGATGTATGTTCATGTATTTTTCCCACACTTTCTCCTTGAAAACACAGTCAGATAGATAAGAAACTTATTGTTTGTGTAGAGTTATATAAGCTTCATTTAAAGAATGTTATTATGTTGCACTAGATTATCAAATTAAACTGTACCTATATAGCTAGTTGTTGAACCGCGTGTGCATTTTTACAATTTATGTCTTTTAAGTGATGCTCGAGTCAAAAATAATCAACGCGTTGAAGACCTGTTACAATAAAAAATATACAAACCAAATGAAGACATATGTGAGAATGGCAAGAATTCCAAAAGAAGGAGACTGTTTGATTTGTAATAATGCAAAGCTATTACCACTTTTCATTCCAAGTAGTCTTTTTTTAAACTGCATGGAATCAAACACCACGTAAAGATCTACATGTGTATATATGTTAAATGTTTTTTTTTGTGTATATTCTAGAATATTTTTATTAAATTTATTTGTGTTCTTGTTGTTTCATTTTAGGGAGCACCAGGACTAGGTTCTTATAGTGGATCAAAACATGCCTTACATGTAAGTCTTAATCCTTGATACTTTCTTTTTGATTCCCGGTGTATACTTATGGATTCTTGCATTGATACGAGTGGATTACCGGATTTATCCAATCGAGATAGTTAAATTATCAATTTTAAAGTCTGAGCCTCGGCGAGGACTTTATAAAATTTATAATTTAACTATCGAGAATCCACGAGTAACCATGCAAGAATCTGTTTCTCTAATCATTAAAAAAATAATTTTCTTTTTTTGTTAAACGAAAATCCCCTTCGAGTGCCTTTCACATTCCACGAAGTTGTCAATTTCATTAACACCTGTAAGCATATTTTGATTCATTCAGTTAACTAAAGAGGTTATGACCCTTAAAATCATCCAATGATCTTTTGAGATCACCGGCAACCACACGTTGATGATTGTTAAGATAAACTTCTCCATTAAGCAAACTTCGATTAAGTTATGTCTCTATCCTAAAATGTTATGTTTGATTTTTTCACACCATTCTGCTCCGCGTCATGTTTTAGTCCTTCTAATCTAGCACACCCTGTTCCCTCGTCGTCGACATGTACTACATCACCCTAGCTTTGTTTCCTTTACGCTTATTACTCGTTCAATATAAAAATACGAAGATGTGATATGATTGCTAAATGAGACAACTTTCCACGAGAGACCAAAATCTTGTTTGAAGGGTTAAAGATACAAAGTAATATTATAATTTATTATTTTTCATAGCGCAGAATGCTCACCAATTTTATAAAGTGACTTCAACTTTTCCTCGATACGAAATTGTTAATGATAGTTTGCCTATGGATAATTTTTCTTGAAGGGTTGGTTTGAAGCATTGCGTATAGAAGGATACAACTATAATATTGATGTAACAATGGTTTGTCCTGGTCCAGTGTTCTCAGAGGCATTGCTGCATGCGTTTACTGAAAGTGGCGAAAAGGTGAGATCATGAATAATCTTTCTGCGTTTGGGTTCCTTATGTTTTATATGTATTTGGTATTAAGGGCATACGATACAGTTACAGGGGAGGTAATAACGTTCCTAACGTAAATGTTATTTTCGCGACGTCAAACTGTGACATACCGGGAAAAGATGCATTTTTCGACTGATTTTTATCATTCAAATTGATTTAATTTGAAAACGACTGCATGGACAACTATTTTTTAAAACGACATTTTGTTTCATTTTGCAGGGAGATTATGTGAACCAAATTTTATAAAACTGTAAAAAGTGCAATTTTTTTAATGTTGATAAATATACAGCAAAAAATTACGTTTTTTTTTCTCAATTCATGACCATTTGATAAATATGAGTTATATCTGAATAAAAAATGCATAAGTTTTTAGAATACTTATAAAATACAGAAATTACAAATTATTTAGAAAAAAACAATTTGTGTTTATCTTTTAAAACAAAAAAGTCATGGCTTTCTTTCGAAGGGGAAAATACGGCCACAAATTCGAATTTTGAGCAAATATACAAAATTTTGACCTCATTTAACCCAAAAAGTAGCACATGAAGGTATATTTTTTATTACATGTTTGATTTAATCAGACAAAAAATAGCCTATATGGAAATTTTCATCAAACTGTAAATACGGGATCAAAACTGTATCGTATGCCCTTAAACAAATAGATTTTCTGAAGAAATTTAAAAATCTGGTTTTGCTCAATAAGCGATTAAGATTATAACACCATGTTGACTTCTGTAGCCAAATATTTTTGACATTTTTACATATTGTGTCTGTTTGTTTTGCTCATACATTATGACATAATGATTTATTTCTATGCAACTGTCTCACAAGTGGGATGTTTAGCTCTCTATACATCCTGGCATCATCCGTCATTTTCTACACAATGACATACATGTAACAAGTCAAAAATATAACAGTTTTTTTTTTATTCATTTGACGTGGTTGAGCTTTTGATTTTGCCATTTGATAAGCCGGGACTTTCCGTTTTGAATTTCCTTCGAGTCGGTATTTTGTTGATTAACTTTTTATACGACTGCAAATTTTGAAAAAAATTTCGTCGTATATTGCTATCACGTTGGCGTCGTCGTCTGCGTCGTCGTCGTCGTCGTCGTCGTCGTTGTCGTCGTCGTCGTCGTCGTCGTCGTCGTCGTCGTCCGAATACTTTTAGTTTTCGCACTCTAACTTTAGTAAAAGTGAATATAAATCTATGAAATTTTAACACAAGGTTTATGACCATAAAAGGAAGGTTGGTATTGATTTTGGGAGTTTTGGTCCCAACATTTTAGGAATTAGGGGCCAAAAAGGGCCCAAATAAGCATTTTCTTGGTTTTCGCACTATAACTTTAGTTTAAGTTAATAGAAATCTATGAAATTTTGACACAAGGTTTATGACCACAAAAGAAAGGTTGGGATTGATTTTGGGAGTTTTGGTTTCAACAGTTTAGGAATTAGGGGCCAAAAAAGGGCCCAAATAAGCATTATTCTTGGTTTTCGCACAATAACTTTAGTTTAAGTAAATAGAAATCAATGAAATTTAAACACAATGTTTATGACCACAAAAGGAAGGTTGGTATTGATTTTGGGAGTTTAGGTCCCAACAGTTTAGGAATAAGGGGCCAAAAAGGGACCCAAATAAGCATTTTTCTTGGTTTTCAAACCATAACGTTAGTATAAGTAAATAGAAATCTATGAAATTTAAACACAAGGTTTATGACCATAAAAGGAAGGTTGGTATTGATTTTGGGAGTTTTGGTCCCAACAGTTTAGGAAAAAGGCGCCCAAAGGGTCCAAAATTAAACTTTGTTTGATTTCATCAAAATTGAATAATTGGGGTTCTTTGATATGCCGAATCTAACTGTGTATGTAGATTCTTAACTTTTGGTCATGTTTTCAAATTGGTCTACATTAAGGTCCAAAGGGTCCAAAATTAAACTTAGTTTGATTTTGACAAAAAATGAATTGGTTGGGTTCTTTGATATGTTGAATCTAAAAATGTACTTAGATTTTTGATTATTGGCCCAGTTTTCAAGTTGGTCCAAATCTGGGTCCAATTAAACTTTATTTGATTTCATCAAAAATTGAATAAATGGGGTTCTTTGATATGCCAAATCTAACTGTGTATGTAGATTCTTCATTTTTGGTCCCGTTTTCAAATTGGCCTACATTAAGGTCCAAAGGGTCCAAAATTAAACTTAGTTTGATTTTGACAAAAAATGAATTGGTTGGGTTCTTTGATATGTTGAATCTAAAAATGTACTTAGATTTTTGATTATTGGCCCTGTTTTCAAGTTGGTCCAAATCTGGGTCCAAAATTAAACTTCATTTGATTTCATCAAAAATTGAATAAATGGGGTTCTTTGATATGCCAAATCTAACTGTGTATGTAGATTCTTCATTTTTGGTCCCGTTTTCAAATTGGCCTACATTAAGGTCCAAAGGGGTCCAAAATGAAACTAAGTTTGATTTTAACAAAAATTAAATTCTTGGGCCTCTTTGATATGCTGAATCTAAACATGTACTTAGATTTTTGATTATGGGCCCAGTTTTCAAGTTGGTCCAAATCAGGATCTTAAATTATTATATTAAGTATTGTGCAATAGCAAGTCTTTTCAATTGCACAGTATTGTGCAATGGCAAGAAATATCTAATTTCACAATATTGTGAAATAGCAATTTTTTTTTTAATTAGAGTTATCTTTCTTTGTCCAGAATAGTAAGCAAGAAATATCTTATTGCAAGATTTTTTTTTTAATTGGAGTTATCTTTCTTTGTCCAGAATCAACTCAAATCTTTGTTATATACAATATTGTATATTCACTTTTTACTACCAACTGATAAATTTAAATAATATTTACCATTCAGTGATAACAAGCAGTTTTTTTACATCTTAATATTTATGATGTATTTAAATGAGTAGTTATTGTTGCAAACTCCATTAAAATATTTTAATTGAGATTAGTTTTGGAATAAGGGAAAGGGGGATGTGATTAAAAAATTGGGTTCAATTTTTCTCA
Organism: Mytilus edulis; assembly: GCF_963676685.1. Lineage (NCBI taxonomy): Eukaryota > Metazoa > Mollusca > Bivalvia > Mytilida > Mytilidae > Mytilus > Mytilus edulis. The sequence continues at coordinate 37,448,403 of NC_092346.1, read as the reverse complement.
TTTGAAATTTCATAAATAAAAAGAAAATTTCTTCAAACATTTTTTTGAGAGGATTAATATTCAACAGCATAGTGAATTGCTCTAAGAGAAAACAAAAATTTCAAGTTCATTAGAACACATTCATTCTGTGTCAGAAACCTATGCTGTGTCAACTATTTAATCACAATCCAAATTTAGAGCTGAATCCAGCTTGAATGTTGTGTCCATACTTGCCCCAACCGTTCAGGGTTCAACCTCTGCGGTCGTATAAAGCTACGCCCTGCGGAGCATCTGGTTTTGTTTGTTTTTTAACATTAACTTTTATGTCTAACAATGAAAACAATATAGAACTGCAAGGAACGTTGAAACACATTTCAAAATAAATTCCGAATGTACTATATAACGTTACTCCATGAATAAATAAATCAGCTAATATATGCCCAACAGAAAAAGTACATTGTCGATGAAATAAGATAATATGAATTATGTGTTATTTACACCAAATTAAATAAGCATTTGAATTTGTTTGTTAGCTTTTTGGTCATGAATGTTTGTCTCTTATATTTAATTAACTGTGCATTTGTATTCAGATATCGCAGATCAAATTTATTCGTTCATTGTTTAATCATACGTTTTTTGATTGAGTTAAGTCTGCCAATTGATATTTTATCGTATGTTTTTCTTTGTTGTGATGTTATGCTATTGTTTCAGAAAAAGGGAGAAGGTTTGGATCCATTAAAACGTTTAATCCCGCTGCAAATGTTTGCACCTGTCCTAAGTCAGGAATCTGATGTACAGTAGTTGTCGTTTGTTTATGTAATATATACGTGTTTCTCGTTTCTCGTTTTGTTTATATAGATTAGACCGTTGGTTTTCCCGTTTGAATGGTTTTACACTAGTAATTTTGGGGCCCTTTATAGCTTGTTGTTCGGTGTGAGCTAAGGCTCCGTGTTGAAGGCCGTACTTTAACCTATAATGGTTTACTTTTTAAATTGTTATTTGTATGGAGAGTTGTCTCATTGGCACTCACACCACATCTTCCTATATCTATTTGTTAGATAAAGAGTGATTTATTAATAAAGACCTACCAATAAAAGGGTTCAATGTTTAAAACATAAACCATTTGTTATAAGATTAATGTATTGATTTTTAGACATTGGGAGTGGAAATGAAACCTAAAGATAAACGAATGACTGCAGAACGATGTGCTTATCTTATGTCTGTAGCAATGGCCAATGATTTAGATGAAGTTTGGTTATCAGGAAACCCAGAACTGTTATTTTTATATCTATACCAATATTTTCCTACTATAACAAGAAGGTATATTTATAGTCTTATTTACTTTTATTGCCAAATGTCTACTTTATTAACCTCTCGCCTCGAAATAGCCATTTTGCATTGATTGGTTGATCTTTTTGTCAAAGAACGTCTACTCCTGTTTCTAATAAACGTTTATCGTAAATTATCCAAAACTTTATAGATTAATGCGAAGCTTTACTTCACACATATCACAATATTGCCTTTAGCTACGGACTTTAAGTGATGAAGTTTTGTATTTGTTATATTTTACTTTAGTTTTCCGTTATTTGTCTTTTTGATTTTATGATTCTTGGTCGTATGACTATTAAATTGACTCGGTATTTGTGCATCATTTCATCGATTTTTTTTTACTTTTGGAGTTCTGGGTGAAGATGGATCATGAGATGAGAATCGATCACAAGAGGGTTTTTGCATATTTTTTTCTTTTTTGTTTACCCTTGTATTCATATTTTACTTACCTTTTAATTAGTCGAAAAAGTGAATAATATATAAGGTATATAAATTTACTATCTTCTTCAACGCCTTTTTCTGTGCGTCTTTTTACAATTTATTGGTATGTCTTTTAATGTTTTATTCCGTTTGATTGCATGTTTGTGATGTATGTTTACACAATTTCTGCTGCTGGATTTCAATTATTGTCACATACATCTATCATGTCTGTTTGGTATAACTTAACTATATACAACTGTCATACAATTTGGAAGTTATCCACTATGTTCCTTATAAAATGCCTGTACCAAGTCCGGAATATGAAAAATATTCAACTCTTGACCGAAAACAACGATATTTAATGAATGTGCCTCGTGCAAAAGTTGATAACTGTGCTGTTCGGTTCCTCGTTGAGTATTTTACTATATTTGAATTCTTCGATTAGCTATTATACGATTAATGAACGACTTCCCTCTACGAATGCAAAAAATACATATAGTTTTCATATCCAAATAAGATTATCCCGCTTTCAAAATTACCACATAGCACTGTCGTTTTTCTTTGTTCGTGATCACAACAATATCACCAAGAATACGGAAGAATTCCGCTAGTTGTTTTCTGAGCAGGATCCAGTTTCCATCTCTCCTTTAAATAAACTGTTAATCATGTTTCAGTCCTTTATGTGAAATTCTCCATCCGTAACAAAGTGCTTGAAATATGTATGTTAGAAAGTTGTTCAGATATCATGTCTGCTGCTTTTCTGGTGAATTTCGTTTTTTAATCTGTATTTCTAATTTTGGTGAACTTTTTTTTATGCATATGGTTTTATAAACCATTCAAATAATCCGTAAAGTAAATTACATATAAAAAAGACATCCTCTTACATATCAATCCTATTTAAGTAATTCTGAATGATTGATTACAGGAATACATGATCATGATGATCTCTAACAACGATGATGTTCTCTCAAATGCAAATAAATTTTCATGAATCAAATGTCAGATTTGTAGCTTGTATGGGCAAAACATTTCGATTACTGAACATTTATTTACTGATGAGTATTCTGAATTGTAATAAGTGTTCATGTAACTGCAAAATTTAACCGTAAATTAAAGTATGTGTTATGACGCTTTGGAAGTCATTAACATCTGTGTTGCTCAATATTAGCTATGATTCTTGTCCAAATATGGCTTTACTTATGGTCCTTTTTGGTCTTATGAAGACTAAACGCCCGTCAGGCGTACTAAATCATAATCCTGGTACCTTTGATAACTATTGGCATAATGAATTTTTCGGTGTTTATGAGTTTTAAGAACTTTCAAATATTTGTTGACCTGGGGCATAACTGAAAAGAACGTAATCGTGGAAAAACAAATGGACACCTGCTGCATTAAAATTTGTAGCGTCAATGTTATTACGCGCTTTAAAGTGAATGTAGAATTATGTATGTTTATTGACGAAGTTTATACTATCGAGCATACAGACGGTTGAACAATTAATAGAATATTGAAAACGGTTAATGGCGTAAATTGATACCGCCATAAAATAACCGTTGTTGATCTCTGGTGCCTTTGATAAGTCAATATTTCCTGTCACAATTGAGTTGAAACACTGAACTAATAGCGAAATGACATTTCGAAAAAAATCATTCATGTTTATACGGAATAACCCTAGCATCAGCACCCTTCAAAAAATAAATTCGAATGTGGAACACAAGCACCTGATGAACGATAATATACCGTCTTGAAGACATGCTTATTAGACTTATTATGCAGATTTAATGTTGCTTGATAATGGAGATAACGGTTGTGTCAATTTTTTTTATATGTGTTTATTTTTGTCTACAGATTAGGAAGACGTATTGGTGCCAAACGTGTAAAGAAGCTTCAATCTGGAATGACAAATTTACATTAAGATCTAATGGGAACAGCAGAAATGCAATTTTTATATGGTATCTCTGATCATATCTTTACAGGTAGCATGAAGTATGAACACTTAAATTATGCATTGGATAGACATTAAAAGTTGCTTTTGATACTTTTAAATAAAGAGACTATTCAAGTGTCTTTGTGCCTAAAAAATCATAAGACCCAGTTTTTTTCAATGGAATCAAGACTAGTATGGTGTGCAAAAGTGTCTGAGGACCAGTAAAGAAGGAGTCTAAAATAGGCAAACTAAGTATGCAAAATATGTTTTCCTTCATCGTGATATCCCCCAAAACGTCCAGTCTAATTTAAATATAACACGCAAAATAGTATTTCAAAATAAGGATTTGTCGAACAATAGTAGATAATCATTCACGTAATTTATGCAAATATTTTGTTTTTTATTCGAAAGCTCCTTGACAAAGTAGGACTTACATCTGCAAAAATCCAAACTCATCTAGTAGTCCACTTAGAACTGTTCGCTTCATGACTTTATTTGTCGACCACATCAACTTCCTGGAGGAAGCATATTTCCTGTGACATAAACTGCATAAATCTAGTGGTGGCTTTCAGTTTACAGAATTTACAGTCTCAATAAATGACCAGTTTATTAAACGACTTTTGGTTGACACATTTTCTTCGGTGCAACTGAATTGATCCTTTCAATTTGACTTGTTATTCTCTTTGATTGCCCGGCCGGTTTAGCAGGCGAAGGATGATAACCTTACCCCTCTCGACACCTGATATTTTTCAATATTTTAATGACACTTTCCTAAGGAAAACTTTAATTTCATTGTTTTTTAATTTTTGCTTCACATCTTTGTCAATGGTCAAGTTCCGTGTATTAATCGATTACATCCAGAAAATGAATTCCCTTCGCCTTCATTGTATTGCAATGTAAAAAAAATGGAGTAACTACATATGCTCGAGACCAAACGATAAATACGCCAAAAACTATTCAAATTTTTGGGAATTAGAATAAAAAGATATGCCAAACTCTTTCAGGGTCAACTTTGCATTATAAGTTTTAAATATAAAAATGCTGAAGTAATTATTGTAATGGTAAATGTTAGAAATAACACAGAAGATTCCAGATGAACAATCAAGAACTATAAATCATTGCAGCAATTTACCCATGTTCGAGTGTAAAAAAGATACAAATTAAGGCAACAATCGAAAACTGTGGTTTTTGGCATTCATTTCAAGAGGAACGAGACTTGGTGCGTTGACAGGGTTAGAGATTTCTGCTATGCCAGCAACAATAACTGTACGATTCAATATTCAGTTTAAATGTCATAATAAACAACATTACAGATAAAATTACTTTTCTTGTAACCAAACATCCAAGACCGCCATAACGTGTCGTGAATATGAGGTATTAAAAAAAGCGAACGTATCGTGTTATTAACAATTCCTACTTAAGTCGACCGGTTTTTAACTCTTCTTCAAGAACACTCTCCCTGTTTATGTCCATCCGGTTTATCTTTTTTGAATGGGTTTTGAATTATTATTTCAACACAATGTTATCTATGACATGTTTTTAATCTTTTATATTACTTTACAATACTAGTATGAAAATTGAAAATATGCTCAATAAACTATACAAAGAAAAGATTAAAAAAGATCCTCAAACCGGAAAAAAGATTTGTATATCATGAATGGCATGTCTTTAGTTCAGATTCATATATGTATATTAGAAAATTCAGCAACGATGTCAGACGGTGAAATGAGGCGGAAGACTCATTGGTTTATTCGTTGAACCATGAAAACACTCAAGTTATATTTGCAAGGTTAACAATACTGAGGATTTCAATCATCTTGTCTATCAATAACAGTCATCGCGAATTGACATTGAATAGATTCATTTGCTTTTCTAATTCTATTAAAAGAAACGAACAACAAAATGTTTAAAAAAAATCTACAGTAGACCAATCGACTAATGAAGACGTTCTTTTCCAAGTAAAATATTGACATTGAGTTAACTAGTCGCGCACATACAAGCGCCAACAAAAACTTCAGTATTATTATATCAAAATTCAAATGAGTTTCCCTGTTTGATAGAGTTATATCTGTCTACTGTTCTCATGACTTTTTTAATGGGGTATGTTTTGTACAGAACAAAAAAACAAACAAAGTACAACTGACATATTGATATTTATATACCCTATTTGTCAGGCTTAGATTTACACGGAATCTAATTCGTTGTGGTTCTACTATTCTTATGTCGATACATTAAGGAGAAAATTATGATTGATTTTATAAGGAATGAATAGTAACGAGGGGGGATCTAACGTCGATAGTTTATCTATGCCATATAGGTATAAATACTAGGAAAAAGTCAAGCCGATTCATAATAAAATCATTGTAACTTAACTTGTTACATCGAATTGAGATGCATTGATTGTTCCCATTAAAGGAACATTGTATGGGATGTATCAAATTGACGATCAAAATAAACAATGTAACTGGCAGTATCATGAATATAAACGGTTTTTGTCAAGAGATGCATTACTCGAACATTATATATAAGATGTGCTCGAAGGCTGCTTTTTAAGCTATATATTTTTAGAAAAGTAGAACGTTGTAAATGCATTTTCATATCAAGCGTACAACGAAGGAATAATGTATCGTGTGATACTATTTCTACGATATTTCAAAAATGTAGCTCTGAATTAAAGGAAAATAAAATCGTATCACAAAATCGAGATATGGGTCAACTTAAATTTTTTCGTAATGAAAAAATCAGTAAAAACTGGAAAGCTCAAATATTATTTCGCTCACACTATTTAAAAAGATATTTTTGAATGACACATAAGAGTTCATGTGCTAAACTCCACCCCCCGAAATTTAATAAAATTTGTACAGTTAAAAAAACCCAATGTATATGATAAGTCTCTCCATCCCTCCCTCCCTCCATCCATCCATTAGTCCAGTCAAACTAAGATTTAATCTCAAACTAATATAGCATTATGCCTTTTATATACACAGAAAAAAATACCATAAAATCTAACTTTAGAAACAAATCAAAAACAGCATTTTTAATTTTCCATGGAAATAAACATTGGAAGAGGAGATAACTCTTGCAAAAAAAAGTCTTTTTTGGTCAGTGTTTGGTTGTTTTTCTTGAAATTTATGTAAAGTATGATACTTTGATGGGATTATAAGTTTGTATTTGACTAAATCATATAAGCTTCTGCTCATGAAATGTTCAAACCGAAGTGTTATGGGTAGTTTTATTTTTTTCGTGCATTTTTCATGAAAAAAATTGCAAATTTGAAGCTTTGTAACCATTTTAGAAAAATATTGTGAAAATTTAGTATTGTTTATTTATGTATTTGATATTTTTTCAGCAACTTACTTTTCTAAAGAACTTTAAACCACAAAAAGAAGAATACATTATTTTTTATTAAATTTGAGATTCTTTACCTTGACATGTTGAATAATTCAATAAATGGTCAACTAAAAAATCAAGAACCAATACATTCTGATGGAAAGAAGCGGTAAAGTTATACTTTAGTATCAATTTTTATTGATCTTTCTGCCTTTTTTGCAAGAGTTATCTCCCTTTTCAATGCAACTCTCCATAGGAATTTTAAATGGTGATTTTTTTAGTCTTCCTCACATTTGATTTTATGGGACTTTTTTCTGTGTATATTTGGGGTATAATGCTAAAGATTAAAACTTAAAAATCTTCTGTTGCAATTACTTTCGGGTTAGGGTCAAATTTATGCTAGATTGACTGGACTACATCAATCATAAACATATTGTTTTTGCAATTTTCCTTTTCAACAAAATAATCAGTTTTACCCATTGCTGTGTATGATAATTCTTCATTTTTAAAAATTTGTTAACCTACGTTTGTTATAAATAATCATTAAACTTTTACGTTCAAAAGACACCATAAAATTGACATAGAGATCATGACATGAAATTCATTTTCTTCTTTTGACAACTTGAAATTCACCTTTTAAGTATATCGAATATATATATTTTCGTCTTGTTGAATGATGAAAGACAGATTTTTCTTAAATTTGAATATATTTGCATTGTAGCAAAAGTTTTCTTTTCTTGACAATCGGTAAAAGAAAATATAGAGATGTTTAACTGTTCTAACAAGTGCGTCGCCAAAGTACTGATACATACTGAAAATCAGTTAGTTCTATCAAGGTTAAAAGAAAAGGTTATAAATGCGGAGATTTTCCTGATTTTTCATCATTAAAACAGTAATGCCGCCTGTTAACGGGTTATTCCTCGAATGCCAACATCTTTTGATCTACCGTTAATTTATCTGTACAATTATGGGTGTAGGTAGTTATCACGGCAAAAGTGCATGCTTATCAAAACAATCATACTAATTAAACAGATACACGAGGCAAATTACAGCTAGCTCAATCTAGTTGTTGGAAAATATTTTGTGCTTTACTGTGCCTGAAAAAAAAATGAATTCTTAACCAAAAATAAACTTTGAATAGTGTTGCATAACTAAGTGAACGTGTGTATGTTGTCAGGAATTCGAGCTTGCACAAAATCTACAATAGCACTGTTGACAAGCGAATGATGGTAACTGAATCTACCACGATCACAATATGGCGGAGGGGATTCTGTAAGATCTTTCTCTCTTAATTTCTTTTTTGTTTACATAAATGTGACGAAAATTACTCAGCCGTTGGTTTCTTATTAATATTTGCGATGAGTCTGTAAAATATTAATCTTTTAAAAAGCTGTCCGTTACTGAAAAAAATAAACACAATTGAAATACGATGATGATGGTAACTCCAAGTTGGGATGGTGGTAACGGTCGATCAAAATAGTTAGGAGGTGATGGTAACTTATATAAAACGAGGTTTCTTTTCAATCATACAGTGTTCAACATCACTATACATGAAATGAAACACAATCACCCATCTTCACTGAAACCACAATATTGGAATATAGACCAATACTAGAACAAGAGACAAAAATGTCGGGGAAACCATTTGAAATTTAAATGTTTTTAAAAATGAAACTTTCTTAAACAATTTCACAAAGAGTGTTGTAATACCTTAAAGACTAAGCTTTAAACAACAGATTTATATTCGGGATTGACACTTTTTGGATACGGAAATTTCTAATTTAAATTTCATGATGTCAGTATTGAAATTTCTTTCAATTCTGGGCCTTTAAATTTTTAGCTTTTTAGCCTTGCATTTCAGTCGGGATCAGACACCCTCCTCCCCTCCTCAAAATAGTAGGTTTATTGAAAATAAATATTAAATAAACATATAATTGTGTTTGGGTTCAAAATGAAACCAGAAAGGAATCTAGTGAAAACATTTTATGTGACGTATAAAATTTTCTGACGTCAGTCACCCAAATCAATGAATGTGTTCGTAGATAGAAGATGTTTTTGTGTTCTGTTAAATTGTTCCTTTTAAAATTGTTATACGATGATGACTGATGTACCCATATTTTGACTATTTCATTTATTGTGTCTAGATATAGGAAGATGTGGTGTGAGTGCCAATGAGACAACTCTCCATCCAAATAACAATTTAAAAAGTAAACCATTATAGGTTAAAGTACGGCCTTCAACACGGAGCCTTGGCTCACACCGAACAACAAGCTATAAAGGGCCCCAAAATTACTAGTGTAAAACCATTCAAACGGGAAAACCAACGGTCTAATCTATATAACCAAAACGAGAAACGAGAAACACGTATATATTACATAAACAAACGACAACTACTGTACATCAGATTCCTGACTTAGGACAGGTGCAGGAAGATTTGGGACTATGACCACGCAGACCTAACTAAATATAAATTTGATCTAAGTGAAGTTAATTGGGATGATACTATTAATAATAATGACGTAAATGTTGCCGCGACAAAAATAACAGAAACTATATTAAAAATAGCTGCAAAACATATACCTTGTAAAATTGTCAAGTTTAGATCCCAAGACCTGCCATGGCTAACTGGTCATATAAAAAAACTAATTCGGCGCCGAAAAAGACTTCATAAAATGGCAAAAAAGAAAAATACTGCTGATTCTTGGCGACAGTTTCGGTATGTTAGGAATCAATGCCTAAATTTCATAAAAACAGCTAAACTTGACTTTTTCAACAAACAAATAAATATATTAGAGAATCCAGAAACCAATGTTAAGAATTGGTGGAAGCTTTTAAGAAATTTATCTGGACAGCCTTCGAAAGCGTCAAATTACCCCCCTTTGTTAGTAAATAATGAATATATAGAAGACGATAATGAAAAATCAAACGCATTTAATCTCTTTTTTTGTAAGCAAGCTACCGTGGATGATTCTAAAGCGTCTTTTCCTAATACCCCCATGTCCGATGATATACCAATTTTAAACAATATTATAATAACCGAAGAGGAAGTGTTTGATCACTTGTCTTTGTTAGATGTCACTAAAGCGACGGGCTCTGATGAAATTAGCGGTAGGCTTCTGAAGTATGCTGCTCGAGAGTTAAGTAGGGCCCTGGCTCAGCTTTTCAATAAATCTATACGTGAAGCTGTGTATCCAGAAACCTGGAAATTAGCAAGCGTTATACCAGTTTTCAAAAGTGGTGATAGAGAACTGGTGTCAAACTATAGACCGATATCACTTTTGTCGATCATTGGTAAGAGTATGGAACGTTGTGTTTTTAAGCATTTCGTTAACTTTTTAACAAAACATAAAATAATAACAAGTGCCCAGTCAGGTTTCATGCCTGGAGATTCTACAATTAACCAACTTTTACACATAACTGATTTATTTGGCAAAGCTCTTGACGCAGGAAAAGAGATTCGTGTTGTCTTTTTTGATATAAGTCTTGCTTTCGATCGAGTCTGGCATGAAGGTCTTATTTATAAACTTAAAAATATTGGAATAAGAGGAAACCTATTAAAGTGGTTTATGAGCTATTTATCAAATCGAAAACAAATAGTTGTTATTTCAGGTCAATCCTCTGATACTTTTGGTGTAAATGCTGGCGTCCCTCAAGGATCAATATTAGGCCCCTTACTTTTTTTAGTATATATAAATGACATTGTAAACGACATAGACTGTAACATAAAACTATATGCTTACGATACTTCCCTTTTCATAGTAGTTGAAGATGAATATGCAGCAGCGAGCAAACTTAATTCTGATATAGAGACTATCAACAATTGGTCAGTCCAATGGCTGGTAAATTTTAATGGAAAAAAGACTGAAGCTATGACAGTTTCCAAGAAATCAGTTAAACCCCATCATCCACCTCTTTATATGAATGATGATATGATTTCAGAAGAAGAAAGCCATAAACACCTTGGTTTAATTTTTCATGAGGATGGTTCATGGCATTCTCATGTCAATAAAATAATTAAAATGATAACACCTAGATTAAATTTATTTCGTGCCTTGAAATTCAAATTGAAAAGAAAGTATTTACAAACTATATATTTAAGTTTTATCCGACCTTTATTTGAATATACAGATATCATTTGGGACACCATTCCAGACCATTTAAGTGACAAACTAGAAAATATGCAACTTGAAGCGGCTAGGATAGTTACTGGTGGTACTAAGTTATCGTCCATAAATAAATTATACGACGAAACAGGATGGGAGTTACTATCAGAAAGACGTAAAAAACACAAAATTATAAAATTTCATGAAATGTTTCACAATAAGACCCCTGATTATTTAAGCGACATTATCCCTCAACAATTGTTCAATATTCATAATTATGACACACGACGAACGAATGACACGCAACATATAAAGTGTAGAACTGCATTTTACCAGAAATCTTTGCTCCCCTCAGTTTTTCGATCCTGGAATGCTATTCCGGACGATATCAGACTAAGTCCATCTAAGTTTACACTTAAAAGTTACCTTAATCAAAATGTAAGAAAAATGCCAAATTATTATTTTTTATGGAGACAGGAAAGGACAAATACTTCATGCCAGACTTCGGATGGATTGTAGCAATCTGAACAAACATTTATTTAAGAGAAATCTTGTAGAAAGTAAAAACTGTACCTGTGGTAGAATCGAGAGCAGTAAGCATTTTCTCCTCGAGTGTAATAATTACTCCCTTGTCCGAAAACGTACGATAGAAAAAATTCCCTTCCCATACAATATAGAAACACTCCTTTTTGGCTGCAATAACCTCAATCAAGAGGAAAATGTACTCGTGTTTAAACAAGTGCAACAATTTTTGGAAGATTCGAAGACGTTACGCGCGATGTTCGTACATGTAAGCGTAACATAACATCACGAAATATTCGTAACGTTCTAACCAAAACTTCGACTGAAACGTTGGTTTTAAGCAAGTGCGACATTCTTGTAAGACTCCGCAAAATCGACGGTGCGTTTTTACTACTTATCGAAAATTGATATACTTTAGAATTTTGAAAAATTTAGAAAAATAACATTTTAAAAAATAATAAAATTCTACCATTATAAGAGCTCCGATAACCAAACAATTGATGTAAATTTGAGTTGAGTTCATTTTTACGTCAAAAAATGGCGGTGCGACAACCTTGTAAGCGTTTTGGCTAATTGCGTCGTTCGTGCATGATAAAGATCGTAATTGGGTGAGACAGTCTTGACAAAGTCCTGTAAACACACTCCGCCGCCGGTACATATATATATATATAGGAAAGATCTGATGAAAAAAATCAACTTTTTTATTTGCAGTTATTTGCAGTTATTTCCCTTTATCTTTTTTTACAGGGAGACGGATTAATATAAAGGAAACCTTGTTTCCGAATCCTTTTGTAACATGTTATCACTGTATTTATATGTGTATGCCATGTACATGATTTTTTGAAATAAAATATGTTTAAAGTAGGACAGGTGCAAACATTTGCAGCGGGATTAACCGTTTTAATGGATCCAAACCTTCTCCCTTTTTCTGAAACAATAGCATAACATCACAACATAGAAAAACATACGATAGAATATCAATTGGCAGACTTAACTCAATCAAAAAACGTCTGTTTATTTAACCCATCAATGTAAATATAACGGAATTGACGAGACTGTCATTTAAGTGAGAGGGTTAGCGCTATAGAACCATTTATAATCCACCATTTTCTACATTTGAAAATGCATGTACCAAGTCAGGAATATGACAGTTCTTGTCCATTCGATTTTGATGCGTTTTGTTATTTGAATTTGCCATGTGATTATGGACTTTCCGAATTGATTTTCCTCAATATTCAGTATTTTTGTGATTTTACTTTCATGTCATTCAAACTTGTGGGACACACATCCTTTAAATCGACATCATATTTGTTACAATTATTAAGTATATAATTATATGGTAGTTATGCCGCGTTCACACGGACATTTAATTTGAATTGAATTCGAATCGAATGCAAATCGAATTCGCAAATCGCGTTAACACACTCTTCTTTTTTTTTAATTCGAATTGATTCGAATTGGTTAATTCGAATTATCTAATTCGCATTAGAAATACGCTTTTGTGAATACGAATAAAAGTTAATGTCGTTTGGACAGTAAAGCGAATTGTAATTTGAATTAGAACTGACGTTAGGACGTAAAACGTGTCGAATGCGAATTATACTAATTCGAATTAGTTAATGCGAATTGAATTCGAATTACGTGTGAACTCAGCATGAAAGTCGCAAATTCCTAGAACAAAATGTAAGCCCCAAACTATTCCATATTTTTCAGTTTCTAAAATCATTGCCCGAAAGGTATTTTTTCCCTTTGTCCTATTGATATCTCAAAAACAGCTCACCACACATACTCATTTATAAAAAAAATTAATCATATAGTGAATAAGAGGAATAATTTACTAAGGTGTAAGTTATCTGAAATACTAAGGATTTTCTTATCCCAGACAGATTATTTTTGAGTCTTCAATGGTTCTTTGATCTTATCGTCACTGATGGTTCTTATGTAGACAAAACGTTATAGGGCTGGTACCTTTGATAACTATGTACACATTTTATGTTTAACATAAGTAAAACATAAAGTCTAGAGTTCTGTAATAATAATCATCAACGTACTTTTTACACTCTCTATTTTCTCAGAAATGGACAGCTGTTTACGGTTAGTTTTTTACAGACTCTTTTAAGACTTTGTTACTTTATAATTACTTTGCCATATGAACCTCAAATTAAGGTAAAACGTTGTGTTCAAATTCGAAAAATCCTTATGGATTTAGAATGCTGACCAAACTGGCCAAGTCTGTTATGCAATTTTGACAGTGTAACTCAACTAAGATGTGCATACTCAATGGGTTAGTTTGTCCTACGAAAGCATATTAATAACAAAAATACCGAACTCCGAAGAAAATTTAAAACGAACTGTACGTAAAAAAATGGCGAAAACAAAAGCTCAAACACATCAAACGAATGGACAACAACTGGCATATTCCTGAGTTGGTAGAGAAAGACAAAGAACATAAATGAAAGACAATAATACAACAATGAAACATTGCAAGTTAACACAATGACGGGGCGTATATGTAAAAAGCCACGTCATATGAAACCAAAACACCCCCCTAAAAAAAACCCCAACAACCCACAAACAGATACTTAGACAAAGCACAATTAGCAAAAATGAAAGACAAGAAAACATAGCACAATTACACAGAGACTAGATGTGTAAGTACACAGCCAAGTCAAATGAAAATAAAAACCAGTTTAAACAGTAAAAATAATATTCATGAAGACAAATAAAAGAACTCTATAACACTTTATTAAGAGGATAAACAGCGTTAGTATCCAGGATATAAACTTCAATACCATCGTGTATTATTTGTGAACATGATATGGAACAATTATCAGCAAGGTCCCGGGAGGTACGTTCCGATACCGTTCTACTCCGACAATGGTGACGATTTACAAAGTCAGAATAGCAGCTGCAAGCTCTTGAATATCGAATGAGTTCCGAAAATATATATCATAGATGCAGGTGAAGTTGGTATATTGTCACTAAGGTAGGTGAAATTGATAAATAAAATTAAAATCGTCTCGTTTGTCATAAATTCTGGTACTGAGATGACCACGTATGTCAAGTTCGAGGCGAAGGTCTTAAAATGAAGCGATCAAATCCCCTATAAATAAATATGCCTAAACTTACTTTGCTGGCAATTTGGTAAAACACCGTATCAATTATTGATATTTTCTCGACTGAGACAAAGTACAATGATACGAAAAAGTTTATTTATTTTCTCATTGTGTTTCTGTTGGGTTTAAAGAACATAGTTCACAAATTGGACTTATTGACAGTAGCGCTTATCACAAAAGTAGTCTTTTAAAAAAAAATATGACAAGCAAAAAGAAAAAGAAATGACAAACCAAGCATCTAATTTCTGTAACTTAATCTATATTAAATAATATAAATTGTTTAATTAGTATAAAAAAGAAGATGTGGTATGATTGCCAATGAGACAACTATCAACAAAAGACCAAAATGACACAAACATTAACAACTATAGGTCATCGTACGGCCTTCAACAATGAGCAAATCCCATACCGCATAGTCAGCTATAAAAAGGCCCCAATAAGACAATGTAAACAAGTCAAACGAGAAAACTAACGGCCTTAATTATGTAAAAAATGAACGAAAAACAAATATGTAACACATCAACAAACGACAACAACTGAATTACAGAGCGTTTTCTTATTTAAGAGAGGACTTAATTATGTCCTGACAAACGTTAGCCATTTTGAAACATTGCAGAGTGAAAATTATTTGATTGTAAAATAAATTTGAGAATAGAAATGTGACAAAGAGACAACATCCCGACCAAAGGGCAGAAAACAGCCGAAGGCCAATAAGTATTTTCAAATAATGAAAACTTTATAATACTTAAAAAGGAAATATCTTCTGGGATGAAACATTTATAATTGGTTACACAGTTTCAGAAAAGGTATCACTTCAAGCGATTGAAATTCTACTTTAAGCCAAATTTTCGGGAAATATGTGACATCTTTCCCCCCTTTTTTGCAATATTTTATAACAAATAAATGCAGATTGTTGCCATGGATACACATGAAAGAAATTATATTTTACCATTTTATATACTGGATATAAAATCTATGCAAGATTCTGATTACATATATATGACACAAACAGTAAGCTTGATATTGCAAGAAAGCGCTAAAAAGGGGATGGTAAAATCTATTATAGCAAATTTTAATATTTTTCCTAACTGTTTATTGCTACCTTATGGCATACTTACCAAGCTCAGAATTGTATAATTTAAGATTTTTCATGCCACAAATCTATTGATATTTAGATTCTAAATCAACTTCTGAGGAAATTAAGTGTTTCAGAATGACAATACATGTCAATTTTATTGTTTACAGTCCTTAGCAACCAGTATTAGACATTTTGACACAAGGCTTATATTTGTACTCTATCGGTTTAACCCTTGCTTCTGATGAACTGGGCTGCATGAAGTAGCCTCAGTATTGAACGCATTGGTTTTTTTTGCGAATATCTCAAATTATTGTTTATCAAGATTCCATGTTACATTTTGGCATATATTAAATGTAAAGTTAAATCAGATGTAAGAAATTGATTACCTATCACCAAGCCTTTTAATCTCGTCTTTGCTATGCAATAGGCATAAAGATTAACATTTTCATGCTTGAAATTTCTAATTTTTGTACAATTTTGCATCATCAGAGATCTTATTAATATTTTCTGCATAAAAAATGACAAAAGAGGTATAGTTTTTAAGATTTTGCCAAAAATTGAGGTAGAGACCAGAATTTACACTTTGACTTGGCACCTTTTTTTAAATCAGTTTTTGTCGTATTTCAGTGTCAACTGCTAGCCTTCATAAAATATTCATTACTCAACCAATTTTCAAAAATAAAAGGCCATTTTACTCGATTTCGCTAGCAGAACACAGAAAATAAGTTAAAAGGTAGAATTTGGAAAAAAAATACTATTTAGGTAGCAATACACAGTTAGGAGTTTAGTTTCGCATTTTGGCCCGGGCGGATTTTTAAAATAGGAAAGTTATTGTGTAATAAAATTCATTTTAAGACAGCTGAGTGCTAAATTTTACTGACGCCATCACTAGTTGGTTGACCGTTATGGAATAACCGTTTCACAAATGATTTCGGATATGTTCCTTACGTCGTAACTACAATACCCTTCCCTTTCAGGAATGTGACCTACCGAATTAGACTATTTACCGGATTTGATATCAATAAGCAACACGACGGGTGCCACATGTGGAGCAGGATCTGCTTACCCTTCCGGAGCACCTGAGATCACCCCAAGTTTTTGGTGGGGTTCGTGTTGTTTATTCTCTAGTTTTTTATGTTGTGTCATGTGTACTATTATTTTGCTGTTTGTTTTTTTCTTTTTTAGCCATGGCGTTGTCAGTTTGTTTTAGATTATGAGTTTGACTGTCTCTTTGGTATCTTTCGTCCCACTTTAGCCTTCAAAGATGGTTATAAGAGCATCAATATTATGTTGTACATGTTTTATCGGCTATTTCTGTTTGACAGTCTGTATTTTCATAGCTAGACCGGCTATCGGTCACGAGGTTAATGTAATGTTTACAAACATTTTTTTTCTACACAAAGTTTTTGACGCAATTTAACAAAAAAATGAGACGATAGACATATAATTTTCATTGGATTTGCTGAATGATATATGTACACAGTTTCAGAAAAGGTATCACTTCAAGCAAATGAAATTAAACTTTTAGCCAAATTTCCGGGAAATATGTGACATCTTTTCCCCCTTTTTTCAATATTTTCTAAAAAAAATAAATGCAGATTGTTGCCATGGATACACCCAAAAGAAATTATATTCTACCATTTTATATACTGGATATAAAATTTATGGAAGTTTCTGATTACATACATATGCACATATATGACACAAACAGTAAGCTTGATATTGAAAGAAAGCAATAAAAAGGGGATGGTAAAATCTATAAGGGCCAATTTTAATTTTTTTTTCCTTACTGTTTATTGCTACCATCTATCGTCCGTAAACTTCTATATTTGTTTTTCTTCGTGCAAAAGTTTTTTCACTTAATTGTCAAAGATATAATCACCTATTTTTAGAATATTTTGCTAGTTAAAATTTTTCTAAAATTAGGTCTTACCACTTTTCTGTGGAAAGACCTATTGTATTTGTTCTGATTTTGTTTCTCTTCCATCGATTTTTAGCACACCTGACCCAAAAGGTCAAGTGAGCTTTTCTCATCACTTGGCGTTCTTCGCCCGTCGTCGTCCGTCGTCTGTACATTTTTCAAAAATTTTCTCCTCTGAAACTACTGGGCAAATTTAACCAAACTTGGCCACAATCATCTTTGGGGTATCTAGTTTGAAAACTGTGTCCGGTGACCTGGCCAGCTATCCAAAATGGCCGCCATGGCTTAATATAGAATATAGGGGTTAAATATAGATTTTGGCTTATATCTCTGAAACCAAAACATTTAGAGCAAATCTGACAATGGTAAAAATGTTAATCAGGTCAAGATATATCTGCCCTGAAATTTTCAGATTAATCGGACAACCTGTTGTTGGGTTGCTGGCCCAGAATTGGAAATTAAGCAAAGTAAGATCTACAAATAAGTCAATATGACCAAATTTTCAGTCGACCTTGTAAGGAGTTATTGCCCTTTATAGTAATTTTTTAACAATTTTTATATAATCCTGGTACCTTTGATAAATATTTTCACCACTGGGTCGATGCCGCTGCTGGTGGACGTTTCGTCCCCGAGGGTATCACCAGCCCAGTAGTCAACACTTCGGTGTTGACATGAATATCAATAATGTGGTCATTTGTATAAATTTCCTGTTTACAAAACTTTGAAATTTGAAAAACTAAGGATTTTCTTATTCCAGGCATAGATTACCTTAGCCGTATTTGGCACAACTTTTTGGAATTTTGGATCCTCAATGCTCTTCAACTTTGTACTTGTTTGGCTTTATAATTATTTTGATATGAGCGTCACGGATGAGTCTTATGTAGACGAAATGCGCGTCTTGCGTACTAAATTATAATCCTGGTACCTTTGATAACTATTTATACAATTTTGTAATCTTTGATAGACATCTTCTCCTGAAACTACTGGGGCAAATTCAACCAAACTTGGCCAAAATTATCATTGGGGTATCCAGTTATAAAAATGTGTCCGATGACCCTGCCAACCAAGCAAGACGGCCACAATGGCTAAATTGAACAAAGGCGTAACATATAGTTCTTGGCATGTATCTCTGAAACCAAAGCATTTAAAGCAAATCTTACATGGGGTAAACATGGTAATTAGATTATGATCTATCTGCCCACAAATTTCCAGACAAATTCGACAACACGTTGTTTTGTTTCTGTTCCTGAATTGGTTAATTTAAGGAAACTTTACGCTATTATCTTAGATATCATTAAAGTATCTGATAATATCTAATATATAATACTATAAATTTCTGTTTAAACCTTATTTCTGTTAATACAGTCGAGCGACACAGGCTCTTGAGAACCTCTAGTTGTTCTTGCGATAAATGTTTGTTTCACAATATGTCGCTTAGATATTGTTCATATTGTATCGTATAGTGCATGCGCTTTTAAACTTCACTCTGCTAAGACGAACAATTTTCTTTGAAAGAGTTATCTTCTCGAACACTGTTTTCCTTGTGACAACACCTCCTTCGTAATCGTAAAAGAAAGCGACAAATTTATCAAATTATTTTATAAAATTGCTCGTTATATCCTTTGCATGATTTGTCCTATTTTGACCGAAGCGACATGAAAACTTCATATGAGAGTTATTTCCCCTTATGCATGTTATATAACAATCTTTTGTTATGCTTTTACTTTTCTACATTGGTTAGAGGTATAGGGGGAGGGTTGAGATCTCACAAACATGTTTAACCTCGCCGCATTTTTGCGCCTGTCCGAAGTCAGGAGCCTCTGGCCTTTGTTAGTCTTGTATTATTTAAATTTTAGTTTCTTGTGTACAATTTGGAAATTAGTATGGCGTTCATTATCACTGAACTAATATATATTTGTTTAGGGGCCAGCTGAAGGACGCCTCCGGGTGCGGGAATTTCTCGATTCATTGAAGACCTGTTGGTGACCTTCTGCTGTTGTTTTTTTATTTGGTCGGGTTGTTGTCTCTTTGACACATTCCCCATTTCCATTCTCAATTTTATATTGTAAACCATAAGTGATAGAGGCCTAGGTTTTTTGATTTTAGGTTCTTGATCTAAAATTAAGAAAAAAACTAGGTCAGGGTCAGAGGTCAAAGTCCTATTATAAATATTGATTTGGCTTATTTTCAATTCTTTTCAAAAACCGTATAAGATATCGAAAACATATTTTTACTTATTTGTAAGTTGCGACATGTCGTGACACATGAATTTTGGTTGAAAGGGTCGGCTAACATCAAATTCGAGTTTCCTCCCTCTTATATAAAAAAATAGGCATATAGTGATACAACTCATTAACCGTATATAATTTAGACTTATGGTCTTTTGATATGAAGCCCTTGGATTATGACCTTAAAATTAAACTCAATGTCATTGGTAAAATTGACGTTCTAGAATTTGACCTTTGCTTTTACCTCATAAGTATACATGATAAAGCCATGGCATTTTTTGCATTACGTTGCAAGACACTTGACCATTGAAATGCCAACCGGAAGTGACCTAGTGTAAACCGGAAGTATTTATTTTTGTATTTATTTAATGTAAAAGTATATTTTGGAATCAGTATCATGTAAACTATTAAATAAAACCGGAAGTGACATATATCAAACCAGAAGTATCTCCCTTATTTAGAAAAAAATGTATAGAAACCATATATTTGGGGAGTCAGTGTGCAATAAGCTATCATTTGACGCTGGATATGATATTTCAAAATGAATTTTCATAATTTATTATAAAAATTTATCTCATTGGGTTTTGATCTAATCATTTAATTGTTCAATATTAGTTTGACAAAATATTAAAAGCTTTGAAAATTACTTAAAATGTCATTCTAATGTTGCGAAGACAAAGTTGTGATTTATTGACAAAACAATCATGTGAATGTTTTAAATGAGAAGTTGTGGTATAATTACAAATATGTCACAACTCTCCACCAGAGACATATGGCGTAGAGATTAACAGCTATATGTACACATATTAATTTTAATAATCAGCAAACTCTATACCACAAAGAGAGCTATAAAAGGTATCGAAAAGACGAATGTAAAAAAACACTTGCTTTCTTTAAAAAAAGAAAAGTAATATGTGAATCTAAAACCGCTGACTGATCACAAAACGATTGTTGCTGAATTTTGTTTCCATTTGAATTGAAATAATTGAATGTGAATAGAAGGAGATAATGATGAAGTTAAACTACCTTTATTAAAAATATGCAATAATGTAAAGTCAGTTGTAAGTAATGTTGGATAGTTTTGAATAGAAATACTATTTGAATACAACATTTAAAGATTGATTTTTTTCATTTGTTACTTGGGATTGTACATAATTTTTTTTTATAAACCTATTGCAAATCACTGTTTTTACAAACCGGATGTATAGTTCAAATCGCACAAACCAATTACAATATAAATTTATCCATGCTTTATAATCTGGATTCATAATTTATTTTATCTATAATATGTTTATATTGAGTTTCTTTCTTAACTTATTATTGAATATGTCTGTGCTCATGGTAGATATTGTAAAGATAAATTTTCAATTCAAAGAAAAAACACTGTGGCCTGCAACTTTTAAGACTGTTTCGTATATATATTTTGAGAATAACACACCACATTTACTTAACTTCGTACTTTGTTTGCCATTTTTTTCAGCTATTTTCATCCGAGTGTCACCGATGATTCTTTATAGACTTAATTGGCGGACACCATGTTAATCCTGGTAATTTTTTGTATCTACATGTACATGTCTTTTTATATAAATTGGTTCTTTTGATAATATATTAATGCATTCATAAAATGTCAGAAAATAAGATAAACTTCAAAACCAAGTTTCCCTCCAGAATATCCTTAAAACTTGTGATGTTTTATGAGACCAAAATAAGTCTCTATATAACAGGTTCAAATACAACATCTCATGCAGTTTTGTGATTCCTTATTTGTAAATATATTTTCATCATTGTCCGTTCAATTTTTGTTGGGGTAAATTAATCAGTGAGTGATAGATTTCTCTTTGAAGAAATTTAAAGGTCCCATTGAATAAACCAAACATTAGCTATTGTGTTTGTTAGATGGGACAAAAGAAATATACAATGTAGCCTAACCATAGAGAGACCGTATCAAAGAAGTAGACTTCAACCTATATAAATGATCGAAAATTTTCGAGACGTTCCGATAATTTTATTCCGACCTCCGACTGAGAGATATCGAATGGCCCATAAACACATCCAAGATCGCCAATATATAAGCTGATGAGTTCGCGAAATTAAAACGAGAAAACTAACACGATTCATGTAATAAAAAACAACTAACGATTGATAAACGACTACTACTGAGCAACAGGCTTCTGACTTGGGACAATCAAATACAGAAAGTCCATTTTGTGGCCATCGCAGCTTTAACTTTTAAACTGTATATACATTTGTATAAATAAAAAGTCAACGGCCACCCATTGAAATAACCAACAGGAGCACGCCTATTCAAAATAGAAACGCATCTCAGTACAATACTGACAATTTCTATAAATCAATGGCATATCTCGTCAAAGCAATAACATATCTCTTTCTACCTATCCTTTTGAAAACATATCAGCATATCAATTATCAACAAAAATAAGAATGGTAATGGTGGATGTGTCAAAGAGACAACAACCCGACAAAAGAGCAGAAAACAGCAGAAGGTCACCAATAAGTAGCGAGAAATACCCACACCCGAAGGCGTGCTTCAGCTAGCCCCAAAAACAAAAATGTATACAACTTTAACGGTAATGGACGTCAAACTAAACTCCGAAACATACAGAAAAAATAAATAAAAATCATATAAGACTAACAACGGCCAGAGGCTCCAGACTTGGGACAGGCGCAAAAATGCGGCGAAGTAAACATGTTTTTTGTGATCTCAAACCTCACTTATACCTCTAGCCAATGTAGAAAAAAGAAACACACAACAAAACGCACAGTAAAACTCAGTTCAAATAAGTCAGAGTCCGTTGTCTTAATAGGTAACAATAGAAACTGAACAAAATAACACAGATACATAAATTAACAAAGGACTAATGACAGTTAATGACATGGCAGCTCCTTACCCTAATTATACTGATTGAAAGATAATGTCTTCATATCAAGTACAACCCCTCCCGTTAGTGGTTAAGTATTATACCATTATAAAATATATGAGAAGAACATAACCCGTATCTTTTATATATTTTATTACAATATTGAAATATACAAAACTATTGTAAACTAATCGTGTTATTAAATTAGTTTTTTTTCATATTTATCCTTTACGAATTATGCACAAGAACAGTCGAATTGCTCGAATTGAGCTGTATTAGCTCGAAGCGTGACCGAGAGCTTATGCAGCTTAAGGAGACCCAACACAATTGTACAAGGACATAATACATAATTTTAAAACAACAACACATCCATTTTATTGCACATTTATAACTTTAGGTTAAATTACGATAAATTCGCTTTGTCACAGATTGTGTTAAAATTTTGTTTAAATCTTTGGCTCGTTGAACTACTAGTATAACTGAAAACCGGAAAAAGAAATAATGCATTTTAATGTCTGATATATAATTGATTGAATTCTTTCACAACAGGTTAATATTTGTTCATAAAGCACATTAAATGAGCGAAAACTGTTCTTATTTTGTTTTTCTAAAATCAATAACTCTCAATTTTCTACTCCACAGATTTGTACACGAATTTCTGTTTAAATCATGTAAAACAATCATTGGGAGGAAGTCTCCCTTAAATCATTGCATCCTTAATTTTAATGTTGTTCATTTTTTTAAAAGTTTTTATAATTTACTTGCTATTATATTGTATATGTATATTTCTTTCCTTCATTATAACGATACCATGGTTATGCTTGATTCTTTTGTTACCTTTGAAGAAGATATAGCAAAGAGGTAAAAGATACATGTATATACTAAAAGAGGGACGAAAGATACCAAAGGGACAGTCAAACTCATAAATCTAAAACAAACTGACAACGCCATGGCTAAAAATGAAAAAGACAAACAGAAAACACAATAGTACTAAAGGGATATTCATACTGATGAATCGAAAATAAACTGATTACACCATGGCAAAAAGAAAAAAGAAAAATGACGAAAAGACAAACAACGGTTAAAAAACCCCAAAAAAAACCAAACCAAAACAACATAGAAAAATAGAGACTGAACATCATTAATTATAGAAACCATTAAATTGAGGAGCCACTGATGGTAAATTTTGTTATTGTCTGATACTTTATCTAACATATGCTTCACTATTTCTATATGACGATGCAAATCAAATGATACCAAATAAAAGAGTTCTCGTCTCTAAATGATAACGTTTCCCCTTATTTTCATTGACGAATTTAGCCAGTATTCTGTGAAACCACAATTTTCCAATTTATACCAGTCTGCTCCCTTGATTAGCAACATCTTCATAATTTTTATATGGCTACTATCACATGCAGCCTTTCTTAAAAATGAATCACAGCGGAGGTAAAATTTGTCTAACTCTTCTCCTTTGTCTTTTGATAAATTTCTTATTTTTGTAGAACCATGAATATAAGCATGGTCTATAAAGGTACGGGTATGACTATCACTGTTGAAAGGATCGTAATATATCCATTTCCAAGTTTTTAATTTTTGATAATAGCTAAAAAACTCATTTTTGGGCTTTTCATAGTCATGCCTCTTTAACAACCATTGAATAATCCCTTGATGATCATATCTACAAGTCTTAATAAATAGTTCCGAATCGTTCACATACTGTTCAAGATTTTTCAAGGCGTACCATTTTTTTTGTAAAACCTTGCACAGCCCTCTTTAAAGGTGACATAGTAACGTATATTAAAGTCTGCACCTCTGTCCAACACATCTTTTCTAATTCTGTATGACCATGTTCACAAGCCAACGTTAAGGGTTATTCATTCGACCAGTTAATTTCATTACAGTCTGCTCCCTTGTCTAACAGCATATTTGCTATCTCTGTATGACCATATTCACATGCCAACATAAAAGGGGAAGTACCAAAGCTGTCTCATTTGTTAAAGTCGGTCCCTCTGTCTTACAACATTCGTACTACTTCTATATGGCCATGTCCTAAACCTTTCGTTAATTGTGCTTGCTCTTTCTTACAAACTTTATAAAAGTCTTTTTCTCGCATTAACAATAAGTACCATTCTTCTGTATAATATTCAATAGCATTAATCAAAGACGCCTCTATATTACTGCCAGATTTGTTATACTCTGCTCCTCTGTCTAACAACATCTTTACTAACTTTGCATGACCATGTTCACAAGCCAACATGAACGGGGAATCACCAAACTGGTCGCAAATGTTATAGTCTGCTCCTCTATCTAACAACAATTTAACAATTTTGTATGATCAGATAAACATGCCTTCAAAAAGTGTGTTTGTCCTTTTTGTTGCAGCTATTTAAGTCCACGACTTTATTTAACAAAATATTTACTATTTCTGTATGACCAGATAAAAATGCCTTCAAAATAGGTGACTGACCTTTTTTGTTGCAGTTGTTCAAGTCCATTACTTCATCTAACAGCATCTTTACTGTTTTTGAGTGACCATGCAGGCAAGCCATCATTAATGGTGTCTCACCACTCATATCACATTTGTAAATGTTCACCTCTCGCTTTAAAAACGTTTCCACTATTTCTGTTTGGCCATCCTCACAAGCCATCATTACAGGCGAGTGAACCCGTTTTGTCACATTTATAACAATCTGCTCTTCTGTTTAACAACATCTTTACTAATTCCACATGACCATGTTTGCTAGCCGACATAATAAGGGATTCACCAGACTGGTCACATTGATTACAATTTGTTTCTCTAACTAATAATTTTTAACTAATTCTAAATTGTTACGGCGGCATGCCAGCATTATAGGAGAAATGCTCCAGTTGTTTAGATTATTACAGTCTGATCCTCTGTTTATCAATATCTGTACTATTTCTATATGACCATTTGCACAAGCTAATTTTAAAGGTGATTTGTTGCAGTTGTCACGTATGTTATAATCTGCTCCTCTGTTTAACAGCATTTCACTAATTCTGTATGACCAATTTTACAAGCTAGTGTTAAAGGTGAGTTACCGTCAATGTCACATCTGTTACAGTCTGATCCTCTCTCTAACATCATTTTAACTATTTCTGTATGCCCATTTTCACAAGCTAATTTTAAAGGTTTTAAAGGTGAGTCACCGGCAATGTCTTATATGTTATAGTCCAGTGTCGGATCCAGAACTTTTCCGAAGGGGGCCCTTTGACTGATCTAAGAGGGGGCCCGCTCCAGTCATGCTTCAATGATTCCCTATATGATCAACCAATTTTTTCCCACGAAAGGGGAGGCCCGGGCCCCCAGGCTCCCTGGATCCGCCTATGTAGTCTGCTCCTCTGTTCAAGAACATTTTTCCTAATTCTGTATGACCAATTTTACCAGCTAGTATTAAAAGGTGAGTTGAAGTCCATGTCACCTATGTAATATTCTCCTTCTCTGTCTAACAGCATTTTAACTAATTCTGTATGCCCATTTTTACGAGCTAGTCTTAAAGGTGAGTTATCGTTAATGTCATATCTGTCAAAGCCTGCTCCTCTGTCCAAGAGTATTTCCACTGTTTCTGTATGACCATTACTACACGCTAGTGTGAAAGGTGAGTTACCGTCAATGTGGCATCTTGTACGGTCTGCTCTCCTGTCCAAGAGCATTTCCACTATTTCTGTATGACCATTACTACACGCTAGTGCGAAAGGTGAGTTACCGTCAATGTCGCATATTTTATATTCTGCTCTCCTGTCCAAGAGCATTTTCACTATTTTTGTATGACCATTACTACACGCTAGTGTTAAAGGTGAGTTACCGTCAATTTCGCGTCTGTTATAGTTTGCTCCTCTCTCTAAAAGCATGCTAACTAATTCTAAATGACCTTTTTTACAAGCTAGATTTAGAGGAGAGTTACTGTCAATGTCATGTATGTTATAGTCCGCTCCTCTCTCTAACAACAGTTTTACTAATTCTGTATGACCATTTCCACAAGCCAATTTTAAAGGTGAGTCGCCGTTAATGTCACATATGTTAATGTCTGCTCCTCTCTCTAACAACAGTTTTACTAATTCTGTATGACCATTTCTACAAGCCAATTTAAGAGGCGAGTCACCGTCAATGTCACATCTATAGTCGGCTCCTTTGTCTAACATCATTTTTGCTATTTCTGTTTGACCATATTCACATGCAATCATTAAAAGGGAACGTCCTGATCGGTAACATTTGTTATAGTCTGCCCCCCTTTCTAACAAAATCATTAGAAGTTTGATATTACCACTTTCGCAAGCCGTTGTTAAGAGTGAGCGACCGAAACAGTCGCATTTGTTATAGTCTAAACCTCTGTCTAATAACATATTTACTATATCTGTATGTCCATTTTCATTAGCCAACATGAGAAGTGACTGACCTAAACTGTCGCATATATTACAGTCTTCTCCTCTATCTAACAACATCCTTAGAACTTCAATTTGACCATGTTTACAAGCAATTATCACTAGTGAATTATCATCATGGAAATTCAAACTGTTATCTTTTCTGTCAACTGTTTCTGTATGGACATGTGCATGAGTCTTCATTGCAGATGACTTGACATCACCAAGTCCTCTATGGACATGTGTATTATTCTTTGTTTCAAAGGACTGATCATTACAGGCAATCTCACTATAGTCTGCTTCTTTTTCTATCAGCATCAATACTATTTCTGTATGGCCATTTTTACACGCCTTCATGATAGGTAATTGACCATCGTAGTCACATCCATTATAGTCTGCTCCTCTGTCTAACAACAACTTAACAATATTTGTTTTTCCATTTTCACAAGCCTTCATCAAAGGATACTGACCCCTATTGTCACATTTACTATAATTTGCTGCTGCATCCAACAATGTCTTTACTATTTTGGTGTGACCAAATTCACATGCAATCATTGCAAGTGACTGACCATCATTGTCACATTTATCAAAATCTGCCCCTTTGTCTAACAACAGTCGTACTATTTCTATATTACCACGTCTACACGCCTTCATAACAGGTGACTGACCGTCTGTGTCACAATTATCATAGCTTGATCCTCTCCCTAGAAGCAATTTAACTATTTCTATATGGCCATGCTCACAAGCAACAATAATAGGAGATTGAACCCTTCTGTCACATTTATTGAATTCGGCTCCTCTGTCTAACAACATCTTTACTAATTCTGTATGTCCATGTTTACATGCCATCGTTACAGGAGATTCACCCCACCTGTCTAATTCATTACAATCCACTCC
Organism: Mytilus edulis; assembly: GCF_963676685.1. Taxonomy (NCBI): domain Eukaryota; kingdom Metazoa; phylum Mollusca; class Bivalvia; order Mytilida; family Mytilidae; genus Mytilus; species Mytilus edulis. The sequence continues at coordinate 37,420,294 of NC_092346.1, read as the reverse complement.
CTTGTCCAAAAGCATTTGCATTATATTTTTAAGACCGTGTTCACAAGCCATCATTACAGGCGACTTACCCCACTTGTCAGATTTATGAAAATCTGCCCCTTTGTCTAACAACAAAGTTACTATTTTTGTATGACCGTTTGTACAAGCCATCATAAGTGGTGACTGATCATCATTATCACACTTATTATAATCTGCTCCCCTGTCTAATAACATCTTAACTATTTTTATGTGACCACCGAAACAGGCCTTTAATAAAGGTGACTGACCGTAATCATCACATTTATTATAGTTAATCTTTTTTCTTTCTAGCAAAATCCTTACTGTCTCTATATGACCGTATTCGCAAGCCATCATACAAGGTGACTTGCCCCTCCAGTAACATGCATTGCAGTCTACATATCTATCTAAAAGCATCTTGACTATCTTTGTATGACCATATTTACAAGCAATTATAATAGGTGCCAAACCATAAGATGTACAGCGCTTAATATTAACACCAAGATTACAACACCACTGGACCAAAGAAAAATCTCCAATAAAACAGGATTGTAAAATAGCAGTATCATATGCATCACTGTCATGAGTACCGCATATCGACTGGACATACGTTGTTTTACAGGGATTTTGTTTATCACAGGTATGTGCAAGTAATCTCTGGTATGGTTTATCTAGTGTAATTAGGTGGAGAAAAAAGTTCTGTCTGAACTGCGGTACCTTCATATTGATGTTAGAAAAAACATTTTGTACTTTTCCCTTTGACCAGTCTTCAACCATTCTTCTTATGTATATCTGATGATAAATTTCAGGTACAACAATAATATACTGATCCATACCCTCCTTTCTCTCTAACAAAAACCTTTCCCGTATCAAATCACTGTCTGCATAATTTATTAGGCAACGGAGTATTTTCTGACTAAAGATGTAAGATAAAAAATCGAATATTTTATCATGTACTACTTTGTACATGTTTTGTTCTTTTTTTATAAATGTATTGGTAAGTGTTTCAAGTTCATCTTGTAAAACACGTCTAGAAGTTCCCTTATCAATTCTACATGCCTCACAAGTGTTCTCTATGATAGTATTTGTTTCTTCATTCACATCATTGGTCAATAATTCTTCCTTCAAACAGTTGTTGAATATAATACATAATGCCAATGCACAGTATTTAACATAATGCCCTTTTTTATGTAGCATGTTTATCTCTGATTCGTAAACCGAAAATGGATTTTTAAATAAATCTATAATATTAAGATTCGGGTCATCGTTGGCAAGTTTACATAAAAGTGGGAAACAATCAAATAAATCGTAGTATTCAGTAATTTCAGAGGCCTTTGTTTTCAGATATAACTCGGCTAATTACTTCTTTTCAGTTGTTAACAACTTATTGTTTTCTGACAGCATGTTACATACACATGACTTGAAAAGTGATAAAGCTTCAAATTTTTCATCCTGGTAAATTTGCAATCGACAGGCTACAATCATTTTGGTATGTTCATTTTGTAGAACCCTTTTTAAACACTCCATTTCCGGTTCCCAACATTTGATGTCAGTCTGGTTTAATGAATAGTTTCCACACAAATCATCAACCACAAACAATGTTTTCTTATGTGGATTGTGAAACCTGATAATATCACCAGGATTGGTAACTATTACTACATCGTAACCTTCCGCCTCCATCTTTAAAGCCACGTGTCGCACCGTAGAGCTCTTTCCTACACCAGAGGTAGCAGTAACAGTAACACACTGATTTTCCTTTATACATTTCAACACATGCTCGGCAGCTCTTGTGAATATAAACATAGTGTCCTTAGTTTTCCAGTCTGTAATTCTTTTGACGATTTGTGCTGAAATTAAAATGTAATCGAATTAAACTTACAGAATATAGTGACAACCACCGATATGCAGACACATGTAGATCAAGGCGGATTATTTTGTGTGTACAATTATCAGAATAATATAATCTGGACTGTATGTAAGCTGCAAAATCACTATAACTTTATTCAGTGGCTGAAATTGACAGATTAAACCTGAACTTGCCATTTATTTAAGAAAAAACGACTTTTATAACATGTTGTTTTCATTTGTTTTGTAGTTGACAATCTTAAACCAGACGTTTTGATAGTTTGAATGATATCTAATTAAATGATTTAATTACTAAAGCGATTATATGACTCATTTAAATTGAGGGAGCTAATAATGTGCGTCTAGCGTATTAAATTATAATCCTAAAATCTTTGATAACTAATAACATACCCTATGATGTGATATCTAAGTAATATTATTTGAAATAGACCAGAGGCTCTCAAGACCCTGTGTCGCTCACCTGTATTCACTGATGCTTTTGAAATCAAGTGAAAAAAGGTTAAAGTCTTAATCAATAGTATTAAATATTATTAGATACTATACTGATATCTTAGATAATAACAAAATAACTACAAAATTTCCTTAAAATTACAAGCTTAGGGGCAGCAACACAACAACGGGTTTTCGGATTCGTCTGAAAATTTCAGGGCAGATAAATCTTAAACTGATGTACATTTTTGTCCCCTTTCAGATTTGCTCTAAATGCTTTAGTTTCAGAGATATAAACCAAAAACTGCATTTTGCCCTTATCTAGTTTTAGCCATATCTGCCATGTTGGTTGGAAAGCGGGGTCATCAGACACATTTTTAAAACTAGATACCATAATGGTGATGTTTATGTTATGGAAAAGTTTGATTAAATTTGTCTTAGGAGTTTCAGGAGAAGATTTCTTTAAAAGATTACAAAAAAATAATTACAAAATGTTAAACATTGTCTATAAAGGCCAATAACTCTTAACCTTAAGGGATCAACTGACAATTTTGGTCATGTTGACTTATTTGTAGATCTTACTTTGCTGAACATTATTGCTGCTTACAGTTTTCTCTCTCTCTATATATATAATAAAGTCAAAAACGGCAAATGATCCTTAGAATTATTAATTCAGGGACAACAACCCAAAAATGGCTTTTCTGATTCGTATTCGTGTCCGTAAGAATACGACAAATTTATTTTTCCAAATTTCTTGTTATATCATCAGGATGTTTTGAATAATTTAGACCAAAGCAGTGTTATGATTCAATATTAGAGTTATTTCCCCTTATGCATTTGATGTCAGTGATATGCATTTGCAATTGGTAATTATTGGGGATCATTGGGGAGCATTGGTAAAAAAAAAATTATTTTTTTTAGGTCAAGAATTTTGATTTTGGGTTATTCCACCATATTTGAATCAGTTGAAGAAACTTTTCTTTGGACGCCTAATTTTAAGTAAAAAATCAAAAACAACACGTTTAATAATTTCTTGTGTCCGAAGTGCTTTTCTTGATTTACCTTCATCAGAAACGCTCGAAGCCAAATATTTAAAATCCGAAAATGTATAAGTACCGAAAATGTGCTAATAGTAAAAAATACCTGAATTGAATGGCCAAATTCATCTAAAACCAACTTTGCATGAGGGAGTTGAAACCTTAGTTTTATTATAATTTCAAAATTTATAAACGGACAATTTTAGTAAAGTTTGTAAAATCATGTCAGTTCCAAAGTACTGCCTTTTAAGCTGATGATACCCTCGGAGACTTATAGTCAACCAGCAGAGGTATCGACCAAGTGATGTAAAAAAATGAAAACAACAGTTTAATAAATCGGAAGTAGCTTCTATCAATAATTAGACAATTGTTGTGGAAAAACAAACTATTTGTTTTTAATTTTTATGAAACATTTCATTTTTGGAAATTGTTCTTTTATGTCATTATTAAATGAATATCAATCACTCTTGTATATCTACAGGTACTAAGAAGCCATTTATCTAAGAAAGCATGTTTCCATAACAATAATATAATCATTATTCAAAAAATGAAAAATGATTAAATCAAAAAAATAATTTAAAAAAATCCAAAGTTCACTTGCAATTTATAAATTTTCACGAGATTTTTTTGTTTGAAAAATGGATAACAGGAATTGCAAACTTTTCACATTTTACAGAAGTCAAAACCTTTTTTTTTAGGTTGACTTTATCTGATAACATTTTTCTTAGTTTCCCTTTGAATATGGCACTTATATTTTAAATATTTTGCAAAAGGAATTTAATTTAATTCATAATAATCTAGATCTTATTGATAAATAAAGATATCATTTACATATATGTTGATCATACAAGTTTTGTACATGTACAATTTAGTTATATCTTCTATGATTATACAAAGTCATTCTTTTTTGATTTCCTGTTTAATTGCTTATTCCTATTCAAAGTTTACCTGTAAAAACACGAACCTTTGCGGTTTCAATATATGAAACAAAAATGACAACCTGTGACAATAAAACTATACACAAGGATGACCACTTGTCCAGCTGGTAACATCAATTATCTTCCCTACTTTACATGGTTTACACGGTTTATGACCCCAAATAAATGCCTGAAATCTAATGTCAGTCATAGGGGATGCTGGTGTTTAATCAAGTGTGTATTGTACTTAGCTAACTCACAAGGAGCATATCCTTATATAACCATTCAATGTGAATAGATAGAAAAGTCGGCATATTGTTTTTTAAGAAATGGAGACGACCTTTTCGGAAAATTTGTATAACAAACAATAAAAATTCTTTCATCTGATGATATTGATCATTATTCTAATGATTCATAGACTTGACATTTGAAATGTCAAGTCTATGACACGACAATAATTTTTATATTGAAAAATCGTGTGACAAGTCCAGATTGGTGTACTAGATACTTGACATGTATACAAGAATGTTTCACTAGTACACGGATGCCTCATCCGCACTACCATTTTCTATGTTCCGTGGACCGTGAAAATGGGAGAAAATCTTTAATTTTGAATAACAATTAGTTAGATCATATCATAGGGAACATGTTGTAAGTTTCAAGTTAATAGGACTTCTACTTCATCAAAAACTACCTCGACCAAAAACTTTAACCAAAACAATAACCTGAAGCGGGACGAACGGACGAACGGACGAACGAACGAACAGACGGACGAACTTTTCGTAAAATAACATTTTTGGGAACATTTTAAAAATATATATTTTTACTTCTGTAAATTGTTATTAACCGAAGCTACAGAAACAAATCGATGAAACCATTCAGTTAAGTTCAGTTATGCTTTGTTAGTAAATTTTCGACACATTTGGCTGATTTAAGACATTCTCAAAGAGGCAGTCTTATATTTTCTCTATCCTCTTTTGTTTTCAATTTTGAATGCAATCTCATTCTGTTTTTAATAAAATCACGTGTCTTTGAGTGTATTTCTAATAACATAGTTTAATCAGTATTCTTTTAAAAGTAAAGATTGCTGTTTAGAAATGAGTTTTTATCAGTATCGTCACCGGGATTGTTTTACCATCGACTGTCATACAAGTGAGAGTTTTAGCGGTATAAAACCATGTTGAATCCACCATTTTCTACATACGAAAATCCCTATACCAAGTCAGGAATATGACAGTTGTTGTCTATTTGTGTGATTTGTTTTATCATTTGATTTAATTAAAGAGACTTAGATTATAGAAAAAAAACCTACGAATAATTTGACCTCACACCAGCAGTTTAAAACTCTTGATCTTTTGATTTCTCATTATTTACCTTTTATATTCCAAGGAATTGTTTCCTCTGCTGAAATTTTTAACCGGTTAACTTCTTTTGTCATTTCTATATGATCATCTTGGAGAACGTCATGTGATCTTCTTAAACTTTCCAGAGACTCTCTCAATTCAATCATTTCACTGTTAGAACGTCTGATATCTAACATGATTTCTCTATTTGTCTGGTCAAGTGTTTTTGATTTCAGTTGATCACATTCTTGCTTCATTTGTTGTCCGCCTAGTCTATCAATAGCCTATAATTGTAAATAGATTATGGAATTTGTCTTACAAAAAAATTGTAAGATATTGTAGAATTTTTGTTATAGCGGTTTCTTTGCTAAAAGAATAAATAAATCTATAATTGATCAAGGTAACGAAAGTATTCAGCTGTTCATTAGTCACAATGCGATTAAGCGAAAACAAATCCGGGCTTCAAACTAAAACCAAGGGAAACACTTCAACTATAGGAGAAAACAACAGAAACACTGAACTGCAATGAATACAAACACCAACATACATAGAAACAGATTATTAGATAACAAAGGCAATATTCCTGACTTGGTACAGACATTTAAGAAAAAGGCTGGTTCTTACATTTTAGTGTTTACGACAACAGCAACCTGTAAGGTGAACCAAAATTATAAGTGAAAGTCAAACTGACAAAAGGTAAAAATATACTAGTTCAAAACGCATTACAAAACTTTCAGAAGATAAATAATAGTATTCCCAGATTAAACCTGGTCAGCTGAAGACCTCCTCCGGCTGCCAGATTATCTCGCCATGTTGAATTCCCATTGGTGGCCTAGGGTTGTTGTCTGTTCTTTAGTGGGTTTGTTGTCTCTATTGTTTTAATTAATGATACGAAATCATACAGAAATAGAAAAATCGTTTTCTATTTATATCTTTGTTTATGTTAACAACGGGTTATATAACCATCTCAAATTCACACATTATTACAATCTATAATGTACAACTAGAATATGAATAACAGTTCTATAGGTGGAGAGTTGTCGCTTCGCTGTAAAACTGCATTTGCGACTGTCAAATCGCCAAAATTTACAGCGTGATATGATGAATGTATTTAGTTAGAAGATTTTGATCATATATAACCAAAATAATAGAAATAAGAAACAAGTCCAGATGTATCATACAGCTAAATAAATCAACATCAAGTTAAGATTTAAGTGCGCTTATTCTGAAACGTTATATATGACAATGCAGAGTTAATCTACATGTTCAACGGTTACGAATACCTACCCAAGAAATATCATACCATACTGAGTTAAAGTTTGCACTTTCAATTTTACCATCATCTAGGTGAGCCAAATAGTTTCTATAATACTTGATTCTGGCTATATCAGCAGAGGGTGTAGTTTCGTTTGCAGTAGGTAAACTGTCAAATCCACTATGAGGAGGACCAATATTCGTAAGGTTTCTAAGAAGTGTTATCATTAAAGTAATATCAAAAGTCTTCGAATCTGGAACATCTGAAAAAATAATAAACTCATCATGGCGAATTCTATACATAGCATTTCTAAGTTACGAAAAAACAATTATACAGTTGTATAAATGGAAAAAAATGTGCAATGAAGTGTAGAGAACGAACTTAAACATATTTTACAGAATATTTAAAAGTGTGCGATTCCTCTTTTAAACTGCGTCATGGTCTGTAAACACTGGATAGTGCGTCTAAGAAAATCAGGCATTTTAACGTGAAGTATTATAATCGAGATTGCTTGGTAGCTGAAAATCTGTACCACCAACAGAAACGAAAAGTAAAATCTTCGCAATAATTTGAAATTTCCTTTTTTCTTATTCAAGCAGCATTGATGAATCTTTTGTAGGCTAAATCATAAGCCTTGTTTCATTGATTGAATCGTTAGTAAACAAGAACTCAATAAAAATTAGTTTCCTTTAATGCCAACAGATCAGTTATTCTTATAGAAAAATATCCAAATCACCATTACTTAACAACTTCCTGAGAGAACACAATACTTATCTCTAAAGTTAGTATTGACTTTCAAAACAAAGTTGTGAACTATTTATTTATAAAACTCATCATAGAAGTTTTCATGTAAAAGTTAAATATCACTCCATGTTTTGGTGGGGTTCGTTTTGCTAAGTCTTTAGTTTTCTATGTTGTGTCTTCTGTACTACTATTTGTCTGTTTGTCTTTTTATTTTAAGCCACATGTGACGTTGCCAGTTTATTTTCTATCTATGAGTTTGACTCTCCCTCCGGTATCTTTCGTCCCTTTTTAGACCTTCTAAATCAGTAACTCATAATATTATAATGAGCTATTTTTTTTTTCTTGGAAAAGACATCAACCATCAGAAACTGGATTGTAAGTTTTATTTCACATCACTCACTTCTTGCTAACCACCTTTAAATGAGCAAAGTGTTAAAAAAGATACCAGTTGATCAGATTTTTGGAGAAGAATTCAAACTGCAATTAGTAAACTGTATTGTCCAGTGATATTGTGAAACATCAAAGGTTACTAGACAAGAAAAATAAAAGCGCTGTTATTTACCAGGAAATCGAGGACAAAGAAAGTTCCATTGATTTTGGTTTATTACGTGTTTCGTTTTTAAGTCCAGCAGTTTGTTGTACTCTTTCTTCAGCGAAGAATCTAAACATGATGGGTGAAACTCTCTATCGAACATAACACGTACTGCACGTGGTGCAATCCCCGTCAATAACAGGCTCATTCTGACATAGTTTTCTTCCTCATGAGATAAAGATGCCATCTTTGTATATTTTTCCTTATTGCCTCTTCACATAGAATCTAAAGACAAAGTTTAATTAATTGAACAGTACGTCTTGGTATTTCTGTTTTTCTTCATATACGTTTTTAACAATTTATTATTGATCGAAATATAAAACTTTGAGCCGTAAGTTTTTTTATATTTGTATGTCTGAATTTGATGAATGCTGATTTGATCAAGAGGAACAATATAATTTAGTGCAGATATTATGCTATAGTTTTTGTACCAAATTCTGTCTTTGGTTTTTTAAGAGTTTTTTTTCTAGACGTTAGGAGAACTTGCCAACGGAAAAGGTTTTACGTTCATATGTGTACAAATACTTTCTACGAATCATCCACATTTGCGGAATCCTTTTCAGTAACATACAATATATTTTTTCCGCGTTGAACATTTAGAAAATTTAACTGTCTCGAGTGGATGAATATCGTATCACAATCGATGCAGTCGTAGGTTCTTCATAAAATTAATGGGTGCATCTATGACATTCTATCAAATTTTTTTTTTTCTGTATATCTTTTGGATGTTGTTCTTTCATTGCTAATCTCCTAATGCATATTTTCGGTTCAGTGAATTCAAATAAAGTATTACTTTATTACTTCTACTTCTGATGTCTAAATAAAGTCATTTATTTCGGAGAAAAAGCTTTTACTTACCTAAGCTCAACTTTAGCTGGTGTTACTGACCATTGTTTTGGTACAATCTTTACGAAAAAGACAACCTCTCTCTTTAAACATGAAACAATAGACTAAATTGACAGACACGAAAAGCAAATATTTAGCCTGATAAGAAATGTATGGGGAACGTCGATACATAGTATATCTAATCCTTTAAATATTTATGTTGTACGATATAAAGTAGGTCTTTAAAAACAAGATTAGCACTTGTGAAAACTAGTTTTTGGCGATAAAATATTTTTAAATATTAACCTGGCATTTGGCATTTACTCCAAGTTATGTAACACAAATAAACAATACACAATACACATACAGCTCGTTACAGAGTAGTGATAGGATTCGCGTTTCTTTACCGTCAGAATAAGTTGCGTTATCGACAAACTTATTTCAGAAGTGACATAATGTTTTTTAACATTGTAAAACATTTTTTATAATCAACCTCTGTCATTGGCTTTTTCATTTTAACGATAAAGGATCAAATACGGGGTCTCCGAAATTTCTATCATTTGTCACGAGGAAATTATTATTTAATCGAACATATGTCTTTGTTCGTGACACATATGATGAAATACAAAGGAGTTGAAATGATCAAATACTTTCGAACTGACGGAAACAAAAGAATGTGTGTTCTGTCACAAAAAATGGCTTCGTCGTGCGAATCGACGAGATCATGTTTCATGTAACTGATCTTAGATGTAGAAACATTAGGTGCTTCCTCGATAAAATCTTAATCAATTTAATATAAGCGATAAATATTCATGGCTACAATGATAATGAATTTATTGGAGTCACATTCACTGTTTCTACTGTAAACATGAACTCGTCGGTAAGTGTAATGAAGATACTTTTAAAGATTGAGATCGTTGGTTTATTCTTTACACCTTTGAGGTGTTAAAATTATTTCAGTGTTTATTTAAAGTTAAATTTATTTTCAAATCTCTTCTGTTTAAAATTGTCGACACTTCCGTTTAATATTTCTGTGGTAAACTATCTATTCTATAGTTAGGTCCATTTGATAATTAATACCCTTTTGTACAAGAATACTTTCTTTATAGAAGTATAGATCTGCTGGTTATAGATTTTTTTATAACTTTCATTATTGTGACGACGGGCGCTATGAAAATCAGATTAATTTATAAATGAAGTTGTATATAAATTTTTGGTCATAAACACAAATTTTTTAAACAGTTAGACGAGTGCGTCAATGTTACAGTAGTCTGTTTACTGTAAGTTACTAAGCTTGGCCCGATTCATCTGTCATTTATGGAAGTTAATTCACCACTTTCTGAGACATTCATTTTTATTTCACCATCAGACATGGAGCTACATTTGAAACTAAACGAAAACGCTCAAATTAAAAAAAAATTGACATGATATACTGAAACTTTCTTATAATCAATTAAACGACTGCTTTTCTGAGATAAATGATTTTTCATGGTCAAACTTTTTCATTGTTAACGAACATTTTGAGATTTTTTATTGTAAAAAGATGGTGTCTTTTTTTTTTTTTAAAGAAATCAACATTCATAAATTAGAAATTAGAACTTCATGAAAATGTACAGGAAGCTGAATTATTGCACATCTATGTACTACTTAATATTGTACTTCGATCTGTTGCGTCCTTAAAATGTTCTGACCGTCCTAAGACTTAATGTACGGAAATGTTTCGGTAAATAAAATTCAAATCCGAATTGAATGGTGATGACACACAAAAGGAGAAACCAGAATCTCTTGATGACCAAACGTATGTACACGTTGGGGCGATTTAGAGCTTTTTAGAAGGATTGAGATTCCACCCTTGTTGGAAGCCTTGTGGAGATTTCTAGATTTTTAAATTCCCTCCGTTTTTCTCATGGATGGAATGTGGTCTTTCTGTAAATTACGAGTCGAATTTTTACCTATTTAATATTAATTAAATGTATTTGATAAAGTACAGATATATCAGGGAAACTTCCCTATATCCGATGTAAGAGTTCACTTTTTACTGCACGCATAGTGGGTGCGTTCACTACGAGGACACTTGTACCCCACTACGCGTGAAGTGTGAGTACAGAGTCGTCCCATACAGGACATTTTCTATGTTATCCTAGTATATTATCCGACAGTTAAGAATAGAATCTGGTCAAATTTTGAAGTTGAACATGTGGGAATTTTTGATTTTTGCCACGGATCATTTAATTTTAATGGTGGAAGGGGCCTGGTAGTTTTTAGAAAACAATATTCTGACCCTGATTTTGACTTAAATAATCTGCTGCCTCAATATTTTGTCATATGAGAAAAAAATTGTCAAAAACTTAGAAAATGTGTTTAACCTATAATGGTTTACTTTTTAAATTGTTATTTGTATGGAGAGTTGTCTCATTGGCACTCACACCACATCTTCCTATATCTATGAGACAGAGATGCTTCCGCCAAACAGGAAGTAGACGAATGACAGACCTGAAAAGAGCTGACACGGTACAAGTCACGATGATAAAGCTTCAGACCAAATATCACCAAAAAAATTTGACATACACAAGCCGATATGTATTTGATCAAAAAATTATAGACCGGACGTACAGACGAACAGACAATGGTAATTCTGACCAGCGAAGTGGTTATTAAAATATTCTGAGATTTATGACTATATACCCACCCCCCCCTCTTTTCCACTCCTGAAACATAATTATAAGGTTATGTATAAGTGCCTCCGTTCACTGCACAATTGTAAATTGTCTTCCTAGAGACCAGCAAAAATAAATGGCACAAGTTCTCGTAGTCATAAAAAAAGTCGTATAATTTACGTTATCGAACAAAAAATCAGAAATATGGAATATTATATGTGAATGGTTAGGAAATCCGTTTCGCCTACATACATAGTGTGAATGTTTTAAATATATTAAACATATTTAGCTATGTTGCAAGACGTTCATTACTATAAATTTTAAAATACAATTTGTTAAGCATTTATCTTCAATGCTTTCCTTGATTACATGTTTATTCTCTCATGGAAGCTATCAAACAAAAAGTTTCAAGTGGTGAATTTGAAATCACACGTTCGTAAATTTTACGGACGCTTTCATAAGTTGATTGACCGTTAAGGAATATGCGTTTTACATATGATGACAGATTTGTTCAAATTGTCGTAACCATAATCCCGTCCTCTGTCCCTCGAATATGACCTACAACATGAGACTTATCACTGGTTTTGAACTTTAATGAGCACTACGACATGTGTCACGTGTTTACTAGAACCTGGATCAATTCCAAGGTATTCGGTTTAGCCCGGTCTTTAGCTTAACGCCTAAATGGCAACTATTCCATGTATGTTCAAAACGAGAACAAGGTAACGATAAATGCAATATCAAACGTGATCCCGAAGGAGAGTCGAGGATATTTTGAATGTTACTTGAAAATGAGAAGCTTTCTTTTGCAGCGGACCACCTATGAACCTCTCAGAGAAATATTAAAAAGGGTCTTAACTTGCAGGATGGTACTCTTACTTTTATAAATCCCGGCATTATGTTATTGTTTTATTATATGTTATTATGTTATAAATTTGATAATACTCTGAACAACAAACGACAAAATTATTTCATTTGCGTAGCAGTATTTACCTTATATGGAATCTTAAAACTTCTAAAGAACTGCTGGATAAATTTTAATCTGAGTATGTTTTTGTAATAATCAATTACCACCATTCTTCATGTGAAATTACAATTGCTTTGAATAACATTGTTCCACAAAATTTGCTTTTTGTGACGTTTGCTTTTCCTGACGGCCAGCAAGCGAAACAAGGAATGTGTTTTTTTTTAATTTGATAGCTGCATTTTGTGTTTTTAGTACATATATATGTTTGTTTGTCTTCAGATTGTAACACAGTGATGTCTGATATTACCATATTTTGACTCTTTTACCGATTGTGTCTGTTTTATTCATACATCGCTGTAAAAATAACGGAATTTGATATGACTGTCATAAAAGATAGAGGTTTAGCGCTATAAAACCAGGTTCAATCCACCATTTTTTACTTCCAGGTCAGGAATATGAAAGTTTGTTATATAGTCGTTTGATGTTTTTAATCCTTTCATTTTGCCGTTTGATAAGGGACTTTCCGTTTTGAAATTTCCTCGGATTTTTTTTTGTATTTTTGTGATTTTACTTTTGCACGAGGCACTTTTCTATTTTTAGCAGACGAGGCTACGTACCAGATTTACTTTCCCCAGTCTCCCTCGGGTATCTATACATAATGAAAAACATGTAATGTTTCATGAATTTTAATTTTTTGATATCCATTCCATACCCTTCGTTTTCAATTCAACACTGAAACCTTAATAAAACAAGAAGATGTAGAAAACAGTTTCACTTCATCATGAGACTGAAATATCAAAACACTTTCTATAAATGAAATGATGATCAAGCGTCATAAAAAAAATGGTACTCGGTAAAAGTGGTAACTAAAACCCGTAACCGAACCGGAATTTGTCTGAAATTTTCCGAACCGGAAAAAATGAAAAAAAGGTCGTTATAAATATGTTATTAATGTTGATATTTGATAATATCATAAAAAACTGGTGTAAACGGCAAATATTATACAAAATTATATTATCTGATTGGAATACAAATTTAAATGATGTGTATCTGTTTGCCTTATTCAAAAGCATAATATTAATAAGAGATTGATAATAATGCTAATGGTACTTCCATTTCTTGGATTTTTTAAAAGTAATACCGAATATACGTAAAGCAGTGTGTGTGTGTTCTAGCTGTCAAAGCAGCACACATTGTGGAAATATTTTTCATGCATTTGCATGACGAAAACAAATCAACAACTAATACATAATGTTGATCGACTGAAATGAAATAGTTGACCTTCCTCTAATGGAGGACGACGAAATTTCAAAAGGGAAAGAAATTTTAACTTGGCAAAAGGTCTCCTCCGGACATCTTGGAGTGGTATTTAATTTGTTGATAGCGTGACATCATCCCTATACGAGTCATCTAATAAGACATACTTCTTTCGACAGCACTGCGTACTATGCACCCAATACCGCCAAAATAACGTTCTATTAAAGAATAGTGTCCCAATATGACCATTATCTATCCCCTAGTCACCACTTTGAAACTTCATATGATATACAATAATTTTCGTTTCTATTTTTTTTGGAGCGTCATTCTTAACATCAAAACTGTTTAAACATGTTAATTTTTTGCTTTTAATATTCCGTTTAAATTAGTTCGTATAACTTTCGATTTCTCTACACAAATACCTACTATAGATTATACCTTTGTCATTACCGGATTTATTATACCAATAATTTTATCAAGAACACAGATTGTATTTTTAACACACGTACTAAGGTCTTATTTGATAAAACATGTCAGTAAAGAGATTACTATTTCTTTTATAGTGTTTTATTAGTCCTTGTGTGGCAAATGGGATTACTAAGCAGAAGATAATAACCGTGTATATCAAGGTTAAAAAATCTTTTATCTGAAATGAATATATACGACATAAAAGTAAAAAGATTTTTTATGTTTAAGGTTTATTCATGCTGTCTTACGCTTCATAGGAGTTTCCCATTTGTCCATTTTCGGCTCAAGCAAAACTTATCGTTTTCCTTCACATTTTGTTTTGCAACGACATTTGCTGTTTGAACTTACTTCGGTGTATTTCTCTTTAAGTAGAAACAAGCTATCCACAGGGCTACTGAAATATATAATTTATGATGGTATGATACTAAAACCCTAACGGGAGGTGTTGTGCTTGAATTTCATATGATGAAAACATAATCCGATTAATTTCGGTCTGGAGATGACAAGACAGTATCTGTTAGTAATTCCTTTTAAAGTCATATTTCATTGTCATTTTGTTAGTTTCTGTCGCTACCAATTCGGAAATTGGACTTGGATTTCATTTAAATTGGTTATACTTATACCATTACCAGATTCATTATGCCAATCCTTCAATTTTTAACACACGAAACATTTATCGTAAAAACTTTGTTATCTGTGATCATGACAAGTTGTCAATTTCTAATAAGATAGTATATTAAACAAACGTGATAAGGTCTTATTTACTAAAATTTATTATCAAAGAAATCTCATGTCTTTTATAGTGTTTAATCAGTCCTTGTGGGGCAAATGGGATTACTTAGCGGGAGAGTGTCACAAGTTTTCCACACAGCAACCATTTTACTTATCGATATATATCAAGGTTGAAATCATTTATCTTAAACGCTATCTTGTGCACCGCAAGAGTTTCTAACTTAGACGATCAATTTCGTATTTGTCTATTTTCTACTCTTCTATTTTCTGTTTGTTTTTTGCAAGGACCTTTGCTGTTTAAACTGACTTCCTTGCTCTTTTCTATGTATTTAGAAACAATATGTCTACGTCGAAACTAAAGTATAAAGCATCTAATGTTTCAGTTTCTTTTTATCTTCTTGAAACATTTGTTTGTGATTACATTTGATCAATTCAAGAGAGATAGCAGACCAAAACTTACTCATTTCGGTGGTATGATACTAAAACCCTAACGGGAGAGATTGTGCTAGATTTTCATGAAGACATGCATACTAGTAATCAGTATCATTTAGGTCTGGAGCTGGCATGTCAGTTACTGTTAGAAGTCTTTGTTAATATATGTAAAATTGTCATTTTGCTTAGATTCTTTTGTTACCTTTTCTAACAATGGACTGGGATTTCTTTTGATATGGTTATACTTATACCATTACCAGATTCATTATGCCAACCCTTCAATTTTTAACACACGAAACATTTATCGTAATAATGTCGTTATATGTGATCATGTTTCTTTTGTTACCTATTCTGACTTCTTTTAAACAGAGTTTGTACTGTGGGTATACCTGTGTGTTTGTTTATTCTACACCAGCTAGAGATAGAAGGGGGGTTGAGATCTCCTTAAACATGTTTAACCACGCCACATTTTGTGCCTGTTTTAAATCAGGAGCCTCTGGCCTTTGTTAGTGTAGTATTATTCTTTATTTTAGTTCGTTTATATGTTTTAGAGTCCATTTTCACTAAACTAGTTCACATTTTTGCTTTTTCTACACTTTCTTTATATAGTTGAAATGCTGTCTTATTCAGATATACCTATACGCATTTTTTTTTAAATAATACAATCGTAACTCGTAATTGTATCAGTTAAATGATAAAATAAAAGTTATGACTGTTGTTATCTGGTTGTAAAGCATGATATTAAATCATCATAGATACCAGGATTAAAGTTTTTTACGTCAGACAGCCGTTTAGTCTTCAAAGGACTCATCAGTGACACTCAAATAAAATAGATTCCTTTTTTAAGGTTTCCGAAAAAAAGTTTTAGAAATTGTTCAGATAAAGATCAGCAGCTTTCAATTTTCCTTTCAGTTGCTATATCCGTTTAAAAACTTTTCGTTTTTTCGATTTTTTTATTTACCTTCGGCTTCACCATTAATTATTCGAAACTAAATCAAAAGGAGGCGCAAAAAATCTTGACAAAACCAGAAATCACTCGAGAAGAACAAAAAGGTCAATCTTGAAAAATACGGGAAAATATGATGGATTCGACAAAAACAATAGTTTTGCTAAGTTGATCAGCTTATGATATTTACATGAAGTGCGTACTGTACTGTAAAATTCTTAAATATTTCACAGTCATCAAGAAAAGATATAAATTTCCATTCAATAACACAAAGCTTACTGTAAAAAGTAACGAAAGATAGGTTATAAGACTTGAAGAAACTTTGTAAAAAAAATATGAAATTTTGTTAAATGATCTATATTCTCAAACGTCCACAAAGAAAAATTACTACTCAAAACAAAATAAATTATAAGACATGGTATACAAACAATGGGAATGTCTTTTAAAGAAATAGATTCATGAGCACATTCGGCTGGAATTCAAACTTATTTGCAAAAACGAAGAGGTTTGATTGAGGATTGATCGCAAATTTAGTTTTCAAGTTAAAATATCTGCTACAGCTTTAGCTCACATATTACGTAAATTTAGTATTTTCTAATTCAATCAAAATGAAATTAGTACGTTTAAATTGTTGTCAAACTCCAATGAAATAGAAGTAAGCAATATTTAAAAAAAAAAATGTGATATTTTGGGCATGTCTTAAACAAATATAGTTAGATAATGCAAAATAAGACCATTACTAACACTTTAATATATTAATTATCATTTAATTGCTATAAAATACATCTAGTAACAGAAATACAAACTTTATTCCGATTTAATATTCAATTTTTCGAAATTTAGCTCAATTATTTTTGCGTTGATACCTTTGTGTGAGGTACGGTTCGTCGTTCCATTATACTGGTTTTGTGTCTTGTCATTGATGAGTTATAGGTGTTCGTTGCTATTCTGTGGTTAACATGACAAAATGATCTATGCTATTATCTATTTATGTATTGCGTTGTCCTGAGTGTTCTTGCATTTATTTGTACTGTATTCTATTCCTGTCATGTAAAACCAGGTTCAATCCACCAATGTTTCTTAAAATGTCATGTACAAAGTCAGGAATCTGTCAGATGTTATGAAATAGTTCATTTCTATGTTTGTTTCATTGGCCTTGGGTTTCCAAGAATGGAAATTGTGAATGTGTCAAAGAGATAACAACCTGACAAAAGAGAAGATAACAGCCGAAGGTCATAAATGGATATTCAATGCAGCGAGAAAATCGCGCACCCGGAGACGTGCTTTAGCTGGCCTCCAAAAATAAATGTATACTAATTCAGTGATAATAGACGTCATACTAAACTCCACTTGGGGCAAATGCAAAAAATGCGGTCTTGTTGCAACTCAATCGATTAATGACTTTTGAACAGCGATCAACTACTGGTGCCTTTATTTATTCTGTTTTGTTTTTCAAATCTTTTAGATGAGAACCAGTAAAAAGACATTCACCGTTTAACCAACCGTTTTTACTTAAAATATCTTGACAAGCTAAGGAATATGGCAGTTGAAATCAAATAATCCGTTTCATATGTATTAATGTTTGTATTTTTTATGTGTGTATTTTGAAGCTTGTTTTTGTTGCACTTAAAGGTTTCTGTTGTTCAAGTTTTTTCCTCTAATAGCTGACGTGTTTTAGTCTGTAACCCGGATTTGTCTTTCTTGATTGTTTTATGACTTTTGAACAGTTGTATCCTACTGTTATCTTTATTTACCGTTTTTCTAAATCTCGAATGCATCTATCCCATTGAACTAGAGATAAAGGATACAACAGATACAGTTAAGTCAGCCACATATCTTGACTTACATCTAGATATTGACAATGAGGGTCGATTGAAAACAAAAATTTACGACAAAAGAGATGATTCCAGCTTTCCAATTGTGAACTTTTCATTTCTATGTAGCAGAATTCCAGCAGCACTTACAAACGGTGTATATATCTCCTAATTGATACGATATTCTCGTGCTTGCATTTCCTATCATGATTTTCTTTTTAGAAGGTTGTTGCTCCCAAGGAAGCTATTAAATCAAGAGTTCCAATTGGTGAAGTTGAAATCATTTCTTCTTAAATTTTACGGACGCCATCACGAGTTGGTTGACCGTTATGGAATAACCGTTTCACAAATGATATTGGATATGTTCCTTACGTCGTAACTACAATCCCCTTCCCTTTCATGAATGTGACCTACCGAATATACTATTTACCGGATTTGTTATAACATAAGCAACACGACG
This sequence comes from Mytilus edulis, assembly GCF_963676685.1. Taxonomy (NCBI): domain Eukaryota; kingdom Metazoa; phylum Mollusca; class Bivalvia; order Mytilida; family Mytilidae; genus Mytilus; species Mytilus edulis. The sequence goes on along the minus strand of NC_092346.1, from coordinate 37,401,556 downwards.
GGTGCCACATATGGAACAGGACCCTTCCGGAGCACCTGAGATCATCCCTAGTTTTTGGTGGGGTTCCTTGGTTTTTATTCTTAAGTTTTCTATGTTGTGTCATGTGTACTATTGTTTGTCTGGTTGTCCTTTTAATTTTTGCCATATTATCGATTTATGAGTTTGACTGTCCATCTGGTATCTTTCGTCCCTGTTTTAAGAATAGAAAGCTTAAGGTAAGAAACCTAAAACCGAAGACGGCAATAGATAACGCTTGTTAACCACTCAAAAGAAGATAAATATATCATTCATTTACAAGGACATTTTCAGAAATTGTTTACTGTTGAAGACTGTGTGCTTAATCCTGGGTATCTTTATATCATAATGTATCGTTTGAATGCCGTCTCACTAGCATATATATTAATGTAAAACACAAGTCACTATTATCTTGATAAGTGGCAATACAAACATAATTCAAATCATTCATTTAAGATATGCCAATTCAAGGTGACGAAGCAAACGCATCCCAATGAAACACTATACATAGGAAGGGTTTTGCATTGATGAAGATTATCAAATGATATAGGGGCTCTGCAAAACCACGATAACAAATGCAATATTTACTATAAAAATCCAAAGATAACTTTGATGTTTTAATCACTTTCTTCAGGGGTAATAATCTGGGTAACTTGTAATATGATTTTTTTCCAACAATTACGGAAACATCGTGGCTATAAACACTGATTAACCTAACTACATACGGTTTAAAGTAAACACGATTGGCATCCCTGTTTCATACATCCCAATTGTCTTCGTCTACTGTAAATGCAAACAACTGGCTTTTCATTAAAGGAACAATAACTTGCCATACATACTAGTGGGCACTATTGTTTGTGCTGACATGAATTATCATTGATATGGTTATATTTATAAATTACCTGTTTACAAAATTTTTAATATTTAATATTTGAAGTACTAAGGCTTTTCTACCCCAGGTATAGATTACCTTAGCTGTATTTGGCAAAACGTTTAGGAATTTTGGTCCTCAATGCTCTTCAACTTCCTGCTTTATTTGGCCTTTTTAACTTTTTTGTATTCGAGCGTCATTGATGAGTCTTTTGTAGACGAAACGCGCGTCTGGCGTATATACAAAATTTAGTCCTGGTATCTATGTTGAGTTTATTTATATATAAACATATTATAGTTATTCAGCGACATCTTTGAACGTAGGTGACTTGATACAGACATTGAAAACTGATCACGATTTATTTTTCAATTTTACGACTTTTTGCACCTAATTTCAATTAACTTTAAATGCAATATGTTACTTTTCTTTGTAAGCAAGCGGAAGATGAAAGTTCAAAATAAAAATAAGTAAATGAAATTGTTGAAAAGAATATTCGACAATTTAAAAAAGGAAAAGATTTTACAAATCGTATAATGTTTGTTTGAAGATATTTCGAGTGAACATATTTAAATAGATTTACGATGTAATATCAACGTTATTATCAATGCACTTCATGCATTGCCTGGAAATAAACTTAAGTTGCTATGATCGAAATTTAAAATTTTCTTCTAGAGAAGCTATTAAACCAAGAGTTCTGAGTGGTTAAGTTGAAATGTTCCCTTCGTAAATACAACCGACGACATTACAAGTTGGTCAACTTATATATAATATCTGTTTCACAGATGGATATGTTCCGAAATATCCTCACTGCAACTGTCGCTTTTTCTTCGAATGTGACCGCCCAATATTAAACTTATCAGCGGTTTTGTACTTGCATGAGCAACACTTCTGATTACATATGTGAAGAAGAATCTACATACCATTCCGGACCACAAGAGATCCGCCCAGTTTTTAGTGAGTTTTGTATTGTTCAGACTTTAGTTTTCTATGTTTTGTTTTGTATGCTAATGCTGAAGCATTGAAACAAAAGAACAACTTGTTTTTTCAGAAAAACGTAAACCATGAAAATAAGATATGATTGACGCTGATTTAAAGGAACCACTACACCAAATTGTAGAGTTTTTACATAATTCTAAGCTCTTATTCGTCCAGCTTCAATAGCATTTGTGAATAAATTAAACAATAAACGAACAACTTTAAATATTGAGAAAAAACATTATTGAAGATGTCTTTGACTTGGGAGAGCCGCATGCCTTAATGATTTGTTTGTTATGCTGATGGTAAGGGTTTAAGAAATCTTCTTTGAGATATACAATTACATATAGTACAGCCTAAAATGAAGTACTTCTTTGTTATCAGTAACAGCCAAAAAGCGTTAAGAACTTTGTCGGTGGTTGTCTGTTCACATCAAAATGATTTTGTGCTGGTGTTGATGGTAGATCCTTAATAATCTCTGTTTAAACGAAGAGAGACTACAGATACTAAAGGAATATTCAAACTTATAAGTCGAAATGAACTGACAACGCAAAAAACGAAAAAAGATAAATAAAAAGAACAGTATTTAAAACACAACATAGAAAAACTAAAGGCCGAACAACACGCTCACTACCAAATGCTGTAGGTGATCTCAGGTACTCCGGAATGAAAGGCAGATCCTTATGAACAGATATTCATTACCAGGTTCGAGGGAAATTCAAGATGGACTGTATATGCTCGACATTTTACTATTATAAAATACCTTTGTAAAATGATTTTGTCTTGCGTTTTTGAATTGCTGTTACAATAAAGTTTACCATATACTCCATTAATTGATATCTAAATTTAAGTAACTAATTATGTCAAGATTTTTATCTAAGGGAGATGTTATTTGATTTTTATGGAGGACTAGGATGAAATTTTTTGTCCTGTATTTATTTTTGGTCGTTATATTTGTCCTGCCTTTCTTGAATAAGTTTATCCTGAATTTATTTTACATAAACTGTCATCCATCCGTGGTTTTTTTATTTGCAAAGATGCTTATCATGCTTTTTCTTCATTCAAAACTCCTGCTTCCTAAAATATATCAAAATTACGAGTAGACATATCTGGGCAAACCAATTATTTCCTTTATTATCACCAGCTGAAAATCTTGACGAAGTGTTAGTAATTTTAAAATTATCACCAATAATAATGAATAATAATATTTACCTTAACATTAAATACTGGATGGATGTAATCTAATAGGTGGTAGTATGAAAGAAAATGTTTCATGAAATTAAATACTTCTGATTGATAGATTTGACTGGGGACTTGAATATTATTCAATACAGCAAAGGATCGCTACTTCTTTAACTTTTAGACTTGTACATGACCAAAGTTCATAATAGCAACTTTTAACCCCTCTTAAAGGTAACAGTAGTATACCGCTATTCAAAAGTCATAAATCGATTGAAAAAAAAAAACGAATCTGTGTTACAAAAACACCGGTGAAGCTCGATTTGTAAAATTGGGCTGATATTATTAACCTATTCCGGATTCTTCTTTCACATTATTTTCCCTTTCCTATGTCCAACCGCTTTATAAACCTATATTGGATAATTCAGCAACGATGTCAGACGGAGAAATTATGCGGAAAACTCATATTTGTTTTATTCATTGAACCGTGAAAACATTCAAGTTATATTTGCAAGGTTAATAAGACTAGGGATTTTATTCATCGTATCTATCAATAACAGTCATCGCGAGCAGTAATTAGTTGTACCAACCGTTTTTTACTAATCCGTTTAAAAGCAACGAACAAATGGCATTGAGTAAACATCTAGCTTACCTACAAGCTACCAAAATTCAAATAAGTTTCCATCAATAAATTGATACAGTACATCAGTCTGCTATTCTCATTCCCTTTTTTTTAAGCATGGAACAATAAACAAACAAAGTACAACTGACATATATGTATTGATATACCACATTGTCGGGCTTGGATTTACACGGAATGTGATTACTTTTGGTCGCAATATTTTTATGTCAATACATTAAGGAGGAAATTATGATTGATTCTATAAGGAATGAATAGAAACTGGAAAAATGTAACGTCGATATTCTATAATTTTCTCTATGCCATATAGGTATAAATACTAACAAAAGTCATGTCGATTCATACTTAAATCATTGTAACTAAACTTGTTACGTCGACTTGAGATGCATTGATTGTTTCTAATAAAGGAACATTGGTTGAATGTTTTACACTGCCGATCAAAATAAACAATTTTACTAGTAGTATCATTAAGATAAACAGTATATGTCAAAGGATTATTGCTCGGACATTAGATATAAAATAAGAGAGTTACGCGCCATAGCTTTACTTATTTTCTTAAACTTAATGACATGATTATGCACAATTTTTTAAAGAGGTGAATCATTTTGAAAATAACGCGTTAATATCTTTTTTAATACAATTCACTCTTTTTTGTGTACTATCATGAAAAAATACACATATTTTACAGATAGACCAATTATGAACTTAATTTTTTATTTTTAAGAACTGAGACTTAATTTTATTTTGTCCTCTGAAGTCTTGATACTCATACAATCATGGAGCGTCATTCCAGTCGTGTGATATACAATGCGTAGTTATGTTTTGCTGTTTTTCTGTGCTGCCGTAGGTTGTTTAACGTGTTTTTATTCTGTGGTTAGTCAGCACTTCGGTGTTGACATGTATATCAGTTATATGGTTTTTTTGTGGGTTTTTTTTATTTATTTTTATAAATTTACTGTTTGTAAAAGTATGAATTATTCTAAATACTAAGGACTTTCTTCTCCCAGGCATAAATAACCTGAGCCGTATTTGGCACGTCTTTTTGGAATTTTGGGTCACCAATGCTCTATAACTTTATATTTGTTTGGCTTTCTAAATATTGTGATCTGAGTGTCACTGATGAGTCTCTTTTGTATGTGAAATGCGTGTCTGCCGTATCAAATCATAAGCCTGTTACCTTTGAACACTATTAACATATCGAAATGTATTATTGTATGGTTTATTTGTGTATTCCTCTGTCCAGAATGTTGCTGCATTCATTTTTACGGTAGTGTTGTCCTTTAATGTTATATTTAACATTGTCATAAAAGCGCTAGGTATGGCTAGTCACAAAACTAGGTTAAACCCACAATTTTTCTTAAAGTCGAGAATATGGTCGTTGTTATCTTATAGTTCGTTTCTGTGTGTGTAACATTGTCTTTTGGTTTTGTGTTGCACTTAAGTGGTTCTGTTTTTTCGTTGTTTTCCTCTTATAGTTTCCATCGGGTTTTTTCTGTAACCCGGATTTGTTTTCTCTCTCGATTTATGACTTTCGAACTGTCGCCTTTATTTATTGTAAACATACAGTAGTGTAAACAAAAAATATGCGTTATCCTCTCCATCCCGATGTTAATAAAGTATATTCTTCCATTGCATGTTGATTTTGATAGCGAAATCAACATTTGGTTGGTTGAAACTATCACACGTGACGTCGAACAAAACATCATATTCCCCTCTGAACGTCGGGATTGCCTAGTGCTACCTTACTCGCAGTTAATGTTTAAATAACTATTTTGATAGGGTTTATTTTAAAAAATCTAAAAACAAATAGAAAAGAATAAATAATTAATGAACTTTAAATCGGTACAGATTATCATTGTGTATGTTGTGAGTAGTTATAAAACATAACGAATAAGAAAACAATTAAGTAAATTTTATATTCAGAAGTAAAAAAAAGTATAGGCAATGGAATATATATAAAACATTATTTCCCTTGGATTCGTGAGATATGAAGATTTGTTCACCCTCGAAAAGTCATGTTTCCTTCGGGCGATGCCCTCGTAAAATATGAATATTCTTGGGTGAACAAATCTTCATATTTCCCTCAGACACGGGAAATAAATGTTTATTATTCCACTGTTTATACATATTGATAGTTTTACCAATAGCTTATTGGTTGTGACTATCCCACGTGTTATTGAACAAATCTTCATATTCCCTTCTGAGCATCATATTCCCCTCTGAAATGTCTTGATAACATCGTGTGACGTTACGCGCGGTTAATGTACACACAATTTTGAACTTATTAATTTTCTTAAAATAGCGATAACAACTGCAATAATCACTATCATGTTCAAATTTATTTAAGACGATAAATTAAAAAGACTAATAATTAACTTTTGATCCGTACTGTTTATCAATAAGTATATGGTGTTTAGTTTAACTTATAAAAACAAGCGAATAAGAAAACAAAATGTATGCAAAATGATATTTAATGTATTGATAGTAAACAAAGCATAGGCAGTGGCATAAAACATTAATTTCCCTTTGCTTCGGGAGATATGAAGATTTGCTCACCCTCAAAAAATCATATTTCCCTCGAACAGAGTCCTCGTGAAAAATGAATATTCTTAGGTGAACAAATCTGTATATCTCCTTCAGGCACGGGAAATAAATATATAATTTTGAAAAAATATCAACAAATAGCATTTACATTCAACGGCCTATCAAGGTGACAGTATATTTTGTAAATAGATTAGAAAGAGACATATGAAGGTAAAAAAAACAAAGGCCGTAGCATCCATTGAGGCAAGTGAGGCAAATGCCACCCTAAAAAAATGATATGGTATTGATGTTTAAAAAAATAAAAATCATTTATGTATCCAAATAATGAGCGATGACCAAAACTAATCCTACAAGACGACGGGTACGTTATTTGATTGCAATCATCGTATATAGCCCGGTAAATTAATTGATTCTGACTAATCGTGTCCGGAATTTATCAGTGTCAGTTTCAGTATCCGAATCAATAATTATCAATAGGTCATGAAATCGAACTTGATCAATGAACGTTAAACATGGATCTGTGGCTTAAAACAGGATCATGTAGAAAAAGAAGCAGTGCAGGTATTAGTTTTAATAAAATATGAGTGATTATGTAGGGACTCAATGACCAGGAATGGCCGCAGGGTCCCATCCTAATAACTGCAACTCCCGTTATTTCTCGGAAATTCTGGATCTGCCATTGAAATCAATAAAATAAAAAAGATATAATGTGGCGGGGTATCACTTAATATTCCATTAATTTTTCTGACCCGACCTCATATGTCGACGGGACATATAGAGGTACCCTTGTCCGTCCGTACGTCCTTCCGTCACACTTTGGTTAAGTTCTTGGTTTAGCTCTATATAATGTCAAATATGCAGTACGGGAGGGTCATCCTTTGTCTCATAGATGCAGTTTCTAGTTGTTACTTTGGCCCAGACAGGTCCGTACTAAGCAGAGGCCCGAGCGTAATGTACGGGACGTGTTATCGCACCCTTATCCAACTACTAAGGCACGTAAATACTCTAAAGAATGGGAAAAGCGATACAGTTGGCTGAGGTATTCAGTTTTGGAAGATGCGTCGTATTGTTCTTATTGTGTTTCATTCGGCCAGGGTGATGGGCTCTTTAAAACAAAAGGCTTTCGTGACTGGAAAAATGCGATTGGCGAAAAAAGGGGGACTTTTAAATTACATGAAATAAGTAAAATGCATAAAGAAGCCATGGAAAAGTCTGAGAATCTATTGTCCGTAAGTCAAGGTGAAAAGGCCAATATTTATAGTAGCATCAGTAAAGCGTATGAGGATAAAGTTAGTTATAACAGAAAAGTGCTTCTTTCGATTATTGATGTTATCATCGTGCTAGGCCAGAGAAATATAGCGCTAAGGGGTAATTGGGACAAAAAACTTTTTGTTGATTGGAAAGCTAAAACCGATGTCATCTTAAAAACACATCTTCAATCACCTGGACCTTTTTATTTGTCCCCCGACATCCAGAATGATATCATAGCCTGTTGTGATGCAGACATCAGGGAAAGGATAGTGGCCGACTGTACCAAAGCAGGATACTTTGCAATTTGCGCTGATGGTACAACTGACGTGAACGTCAAGGAGCAAGTGTTTCTTTGTATACGATTTTTAGATCACGAATCAGATGAAATACGAGAAGAATTTATAGGATTTGTAGAACTTGTGGCTTTCGAGAACATTGTTTGGAAAAATCATATCTTTTATGCAATCGTGCCATCTTGACATAGCAAAATTAAGAAGCCAGGGCTATGACGGAGCTAGTGTTATGAGCGGTCATGTCCACGGCGTTCAGGCGCGCGTCTAGGAAGTTTGTCCAAGGGCATCATACGTCCATTGTCGATCACACAACTCAAATTTAGTTATTACCCAAAGCTGCAAATCGGTAAACCCCATTAGAAATTTATTTGACAGCGTTGTTCAACTCACATTCTTTTTATCCGCCTCAGCAAGTCGTATGAATATATTAAAGGAAGAGTTAGGAGAACATTTTGAGGAGACAATATTAGAAGCCATCGTAGAAGAAGATGAGGAGGATGAAATTGAAGATAAAAGTGCTGAACTATTAGTAAAGTCTAAGAAAAAAATAATTCAGCCGTTAAGCGAAACTCGTTGGAGCGCTCGTGTGGATACTTTGACTAACCTAATTACTAACTACAGTTCTATTCAAAGTGCAGTCTCAAAGATAGAAAATAAAAGTTCAGGGGAAGCTAAATCCAAAGCAGGTTGACATAGGCGACTCCTAGATGATCCAGAGTTTATTGTGGCTTTGATCGTAACGCCATTTGTTTTGTCCTACTTGAATTGTTTAACGAAATCTCTTCAAAATAAAGATTGTGATATGGTTCTTGCATATGACGATGCAGCTAATACATTAAAGACCTGAAGATAATTGAGAACAGATGAACACTTTAGAAAAGTATATAAGAGAGCACAGGCAATTGCTGCTAAGCAGGAGATTCCACTTGTTCCCAGGCGCAGAACAGGCAGACTGGTCCATAGAGATAACCCAACTGTTGATTCAGCCGAACAATTGTGGAGGAAAACTATCTACTTTGCGTTCTTAGACCATGTTTGTACCGAGATGGAGAGACGTTTTCCACATGAACAACGTCAGATGATGTTAGGCCAAAACTTGGTTCCATCAAAATTGGCAAATCTTAATGATACCATACAAGACGAATTGCTTCAAGTTTATTCCCCGGATCTGCCAAATGTAAATACATGGGAACAAGAAGTGACAAGGTGGAAGGTTAAATTTTCTGACATCCCTAATGCCAAATTACCAGGTACACTCAAATCTTCTTTGAAACAGGCACATCAAGACCTTTATCCAAATATCAGACGGATATTTGTGCTACTGTTGATAATGTCTGTCACTAGCGTTTGTTGTGAAAGATCCTTTTCAGGACTTCGTAGATTGAAGACGTGGGAAAGATCCACAATGGGTGAGGAACGCCCTTGTGGACTGGCAATGCTTCACACTCACAGGGACAAGGATGTTTCACGGGAGGATATTCTTCTTAGATTCGATAAAACTGGACACGGAAAGATTGGAAAGCTGACATTTGACTAGAAGATTTCACTTAAATGAAATATAGGCCCTTATAAATGTGTGAAATTTTGATTTTTGAAAGAAACAGTTTAATGACCACAAGTATTGTCTTTATTAAGGTCTTTCCTTTTTCAAAAGGGAAAGACCTTACTGTATTTCTTCTGTTTATTATTATTATTCTTCCGCCAAACTTTGATGAAGTTAGCCTCCGTAACCGTAAGACGTGTCGCTTTCATGTTCACACTTTGTATCGGTGTCATGAATATCTATCTGGAACTCACCCTGTGAGTCGAAATATTTTGTCGGTTCGGAGTAATCCCTCCGAAACCCAAAAACCTTGTTATCGTTCCAACACCGTAACCATAATAGGTAGAAAAAAAATATAGGGTGAAATTTGTTCAAGATCAGACCCCGGTTCTTCGTCTCATTTAGATCGAAAGGATTTAACGACTCATTGGTAGGGTTATGCCCCTATGAAAATTAACCAGTGTCGGTTGGCCACTAAAACTCAGAAACCGTAAGTCGTAGACACTTAGGATCTTCACCATTCATCATCAATTCATGTGACTTTGAAAAATACCTCAAGGTCAAATGTGTATGTTGACCTTGACCTTTGACCTAACACCTTGTTATGGAATAATCTCAGCAACCTTAATACTTACAGAAGTTTTGAATAGTGGAAAATGTTTGGGTCATTAAGGCGCAACTTTGTTACATTTTGACCGAAGAGATTTCACCTTTCTGTAAGGGGCATAACCCCTGATTTATGTTTTTGAAAAGACAAAATCAGCTTTTACTATATAACCAAAGGTCCTAAACCCATGGGATCTTCAGCAATGACATTGGGGACTAATGACCTTGACAAAGGTCACAAGGTCAAAGGTCAAGGTCAAGTCCCAGATAGCGAATTATGTGTTTTTGACCTTATTTTAAGGATTTTTAGTGTGTTTTAAAGCTTTTTAAGGTTGACCTTGACTTTTGACCTTTCAACTTTTTAGTCGATATCTCAAAAACGGTTACTCTTACAGAAATAGTAAACAGTGAAAAATGTTTGGGTGACTGAGGCACAACTTTTCTACATTTTGACCGAAAGGATTTGACATATTCTTAAGGGCATTACCCCCGTTAACGGTTTCTGAAAAGGTAAAATTAGCTTTAACTCTTGAACGAAAAGTCCTAAAGCCATGCGGTCTTTTACAATGACATTGTCGACCAATGACCTTCACAAAAGTTACAAGGTCAAAAGTCAAGATCATGTCCAAATTATCGAATTTGTTGTTTTTGTCATTTTTTAACGGTTTTGTGTGTGTTTGAGAGCTTTCCAATACATTCTACGTCTATTGGAACATGTACTTTACATTTCGAAAAGGAAAAACCTCTCAATTGTTCAAGAACAATTGGCATTTTAATTTTATTTATCTTTTTTCTCTGACAGTTTTTCTATTTGCCATAATCGCCAATAATATCTACATATGACATAAAAAAGCACATAACCGCGCATTTGTAAACAGTACCACATTTATAATTTACCAGATAAAGAGGTTCCAATTTATTCATTTTACACATAAGTAACCATATCTCCCCCCCCCCCCCCTGAAGAAAAAAAAATGTTTTATCAGTTTTATGGCACATGAAACCCATATGATCGATATGTTATCAACTACATTGACTTTGAAAAATGTAAAAAATCATGAAGACTGTAACTGAAAAATAGCACGTGAATAATGTGTCTGCTATTCTACTGAATTTTATCTTTATTTGTAGGTCCGGGATTTGTTTTGAACTCTATTAGATTCATTGTGGTATTATCTTACTTCTTCGTGTTCGTTGCTGACCTTCGATTTTATATTATGACATTGAAAATTCTGAAGCGGTCATTTAACATCTTTTGGTTGTGTTTTCATCTAACACATCATTTTAATAATTTTGTATTAGATATTTCGTGACTTAATCAATAATTGGAAAGCATAAGAATGACCAGTAAATTCACATTTCGCGTAGCCTTCCAATATTTTACTTTTACTTGTCCATCTTATAGAATCTGTAAGTCACGTGAACGTGGCGGGTACTTGTACATCCTAACAACTAATAAAATATCATGCATCTAAGACTGAATTATCAATCCGTACACATCCAATATCCAATGGATTTAGTTTAAAGACGTTATAAACAGTCAGAGAAAAACATGAACTTGTGCAATGCCAAGATACAGGTATCGACAGATTGTAGATCCATGAATGTGTATATGTATATAACATATACTAGTATTATTAAATTTGCTTTCACTTTACTGATAAAAAAATCAATACTTATACCAAATTAAAACAATATTCAATGTTCTTATTACAGTGTTGAATTGGTAACTTTTTAGAATAATTAGGTATATGAAGATGTGGTATGAGTGCCAATGAGACAACTCTCCATCCAAATAACAATTTATAAAAGTAAACCATTATAAGCCAAGGTACGGCCTTTAACACGGATGTTTATTTAAAGGAGCGATAAGTTTATCGGGATCATTTCTAAATTTCAGGGCACGGCTAACAACATTTCCGTAAAAATTAAGATGTTCTATCCCGTTTGAAATACAACAAAACTTCAAAGCCAAATTTTTATATCTATGGAAAAATGTAGTAAAGGTTTAAAGTAATTTATGGTAACGATATCCCTGGTTTAATAATTTACCAATAACACATAGATTACGTTTGTTAAATTATAAAAAAAACAACGTCACAACAGACACGTGCAATCTGAAGACATCTTAAGACAAACAATCAAGGGAATATACACTGAACGAAATATTTGATCTATGTCACAATGCAAATACAAAATCAATGAAATAAGGCGTAAGATAATAACGAGATAAACTATTTCAGAAATGTTTGTTTAATGAATGTTATTGACATTTCATGCTCAAGTTTGTATATGAAGCAAACTGTTCAATTAAGGTTTTGAATAAATTTTTCTTGCATTTCTTGTTGTTTCACCAAAGTCAAATGACAATCTATTCTTTTTCTCAACTTCTAATAAAATATATTCTACGTAAAGAAACGAATTTTTATTACGCATAAATGACTTTTTGGTAAAACCACCGAAATTCTCATGTATACGATACACTAGCTAAATATCATTCAAATTCAAAAAATATTAAAAGTTAAAATACTATTATTAGGTATATTATTAGTATACATGAATACTTTTCCAGCATTTTAACCAGCCTGATAATTCCATTGTTTCTATGAAAGCTCGCATTATCGAAAAAAATACTTCAGCACTAACAATCCTAATCTTGCAATGCCTCTCCGTAGATGAAAAGAGGACTACTGGATTAGACAATTGGAGCTGCAACAACAAAATTGATGGTATAGGTGTCTAGTCCTTCGTGTAGCTCGGTAAATGTCATGAATATTTTCAACTCTACTCCTCGACGCAGACGCAGTCATGATCATCGTCATTATACATTACCTACTCTGCATGATGCCTCTATTAATGACTTGCTGCCATTTATACAAAAGCCGTTAGTTATTCGTCCCATTTACACGAAACTTTATGCATTTCCCCTTTCAAAAATTCATTCGCTGTACAATTTATGTTTGACAACCATTTTTACAAACCCTCATTCAAACCGATAAGAACTTACAGCTATCATTTCCGATATTGCAAGTCACAGACTTTTCAAACCAGTTCGCATTGGAAAAGATGAAAAAGAGAAAAGATCTTTTCTTAATCTTTCCTTTGCCAACAAAGGTCTCGATGACGTCAACTTAATGCAATATCCTTCATCATATATTCATTCAGTCGAAAATACCTCCTTATTTCAAAGATCAGTGTGTGTGTGTGTGTGTACCAATCATTTCTTATACCGAGAATGCAAATGGGGAATGTGTCAAAGAGACAACAACCCGACCATAGAACAAACAACATCAGAAGGTCACCAGTAGGTTTCAATGCAGCAAGCAATTCCCGCACCCCGAGGCGTCCTTCAGATGGCCCCTAAACCAATATACTAGTTCAGTGATAATGAACGCCATACTAAACTCCAAATCATACACAAGAAACTAAAATTAAATATAATACAAGAGTAACAAAGGCCGGAGGCTCCTGACTTGGGACAGACGCAAAAATGCTGCGAGATTAAACATGTTTTTGAGATCTCAACCCTCCCCGTATACCTCTAGCCAATGTAGAAAAGTAAACTCATAACAATACGCACAAACACGTTTTTCAGGATTCCAATATTGACGACTTCAAGTCTAAATCTCCTGATTGTACTTGTTCCAAATTCTCATATAATCCGGTTGGCCACGTTAATACCGGTGACCTCAACATTGTCAATAACACTTCCCTGCGAAATCCGAATATCGTTAGCCAATAAGTCCATCAATTGGAAATACAACTGCAAAATTTTGATGGATTCTTTCGGGGTTCATGCCAGACAATGGGCTAAGCGCGAGACGGAGACATTCTTTCCGAATGGATTAAGGCTGTGAGGTCGTTGGCACAAATCAGAATTAGGAAACTGAATGGGTCTAGAGATGTCCATGATACGTCAATCTTTAAAGACCCCAATGTTACAAAACACTTATCCTACCTTCATGACAAATATGTTGTTGTCCCCGCATATAAAACCCCAAACAACACCTTTTTGTGTGTACAATCCTTACATTTACTGCTTGATAAACGAATTAGGTATTGAGAAATCATTTGGAAACTCAACATATATCCTCACGACACAAACCAAAGAGGAAATCCTAGATAGTCATAAGTATGTTCTATGTTCCTTTGGAATTTCAACCAAAGATGAAGATCTGGATATTCCATCACTGTATTGGATACCTACACTACATAAGTGTCCTTACAAACAACAGTATATTTCTTGCTCTTCCAAGTGCTCCACGAAACCTCTTTCTCAATTATTAACATCTTTTTATCAGCAATCAAAGCTGGGCTTGTAAGTTGTGTTAAACTGCCTATTCTAGAGGTGTAGTGATTCAGATGTGATTACTGAAAAAATCCATAGATGCTACAATCTACATACAATCTTACTCTCTTTCATTTTGCAATAATTTTAAAACATTTGACTTATCTACACTTTACAGAAGTATTCCACATTCCAGACTAAAAGACAAGTTAAAAGAGTTGGTATTCCTTTGTTTCATAAAAAATAATGGGCAACGTAGATACTTGTACAAGTATCTTGTCTTAGGGAGGGATAAATCCTACTTTGTATAGGATAACTCTTAATCAATCAAAAAATTCTCTAAATCTGATATTATCAAGATGCTTGATGACAACATATTTGTTACGTTCGGAGGACGAGTTTTTCAACAGACTGGCGGCATTCTAATGGGCATCAATAGTGCCCCTCTTCTTGCCGACTTGTTTCTTTATTATTATGAGGCTGACTTTCTACAGGAACTTCATAGGAAGAAAAATATGAAGTTAGCAATATCTTTTAACATTACTTTCCGCTATATGTATGACGTTCTCTCACTAAATAATTCAAAATTTGTTGACTATGTTGAACGCATCTATCCAGTCAAGCTATAGATAAAGCATACAACAGATTCACTAAAGTCGGCCTCATATCTTGACTAACATCTAGAAATTGACAATAAAGGTAGGTTGAAAATAAAACTTTACGTCAAAAGAGATGATTTCAGCTTTCCAATTGTGACCTTTCGATTTCTACGTACAACATTTTAGCAGCACCTGCATACGGGTCATATATATATCTCCCAATCAATACGACATTCCCGTGCTTGCATTTCCCATCAAGGTTTTCTTAATAGAGGGTAACTGCTAAAAAGGAAGATATTAAACCAAGATTTCCAAATGATAAAATTGAAATCATCCCTTCGTGAATTTTACGTACGCCATCACGAGTTGGTTGACCGTTATGGAATAACCGTTTCACAGATAACATCGGATATGTTCCTTACGTCATAACTACCTTTCCCTTTCATGAATGTGACCTACCGAATTTGACGATTTACCGGATTTGTTATAACATGAGCAACACGACGGGTGCCACATATGGAGCAGGATCTGCTTATCCTTCCTGATCACATGAGATCACCACCAGTTTATGGTGGGGATTGTGTTTCTTATTATTTAGTTTTATATGTTGTGTCATGTGTACTTTTGTCTGTCTGTTTGTCTTTTTCATTTTTAGCCATGGCGTTAACACTTTATTTTCGATTTATTAGTTTGACTGTCCCTCTGGTATTTTTCGTCCGTCTTTTCCATCCATTATTACTCTTAAAAACAGTTTTTGTTACAGATGAAAATGTTTCTTTGGAAATCGAATGCGTATATTATTCTCTGAAATTGATTTTTCTTCTTTAAATTATGTTTGAAAATTAAACGGGTATTATAAACAATTATTTCCAATGCATTCTTGGTATGTTTTGAAGCGGTAAATGTAGGTAATGATTTTTATGAACTTAGTTGTGAATATATGTCTACTAATCACCACTTCCCAAAGTTTTCCTTCTGACATCATTTGTTCAATATGAAAGTGGAAATGTCATTGAGGTACCTACAGAGGAGTTATTAAAATTGATAAACACGACTTATATAGACACGATAGAAGGACAGAAAACACTGCATAAATATTTTCCCCAAAGTACAGATTAATCTAATTCTTAAATCGGGCTAATTAGGGGAATAAGAGCTATGCAATTGCAATGTTTGTCAACCTAACAAATAAAAAAAGGAGTAATTAACATTCCACTGACGATAAAATATGCTATTAAGATAGATTAAATCAACAGCAGTATACAGTTGTTCAAAGGTCATAAATCGATAGAGTGAAAACAAATCTAGATTACAAACTAGAACCAAGGGAAACATGACACTGTTAGACGAAAACACACGAGCAACAGGAACAGATTACTCTGTTAACATAAATAGGGAAATACACTGGATTGTGCATGTTTTTCGTAAAGTTCTTTACATGATAAGAATATGATACATACATCCTGGAATACAGGGAACATTGAGTATTAACAAAAATATTTTACTCCTCCATATTTAATTTTTGTATGTTTAAGTCAGGAGCCTGTGAAATTTCGGATATTTTGTTTATTGTTTTGTCATAAATCCGACCGTTGGATAACATTATCATTTTGTCATGTCCAAAACATAATTTTAAATCCATTCTGTTAACTAGTTTTATTTGTTATTTGTCTTATAAGTTTTCATACCACATACCCTTATTTCATATTTAGAGTATATTTTTTTGTGATTAATTCTTCATTTAGCTACATGTCCTGCTATTCGAATGTCCTTAGACATTCACATTGCATCAGATGTTCAAAAAAAACACCCCAAAAAACAAGACAGTATGCAACCATAACTTGCAACTAAGTATAGTCATATTTTTGAAATAGTAAAAAAAGAAGACCCCAGCTCACTAAAGGTAGTTTTTTTCATGATACGGGTTAAGCAACATTTTCAGATTTGTAAGAATTATGCATGGAAAACCTTAATTTGGGTGATATAAATAAATTAAGATAAAATATCAGACTCTTATAATATGTTTTCAAATGAAAAAAAAAATAATGGAGTCACGGGACTCTTGCTACATAATAAAATAGGTAAATTCACAACACATTCATTACAAAAGTTACTCTATTGAGTTATCTCCCCTTTTATCTGAGTTATATACCCTCAAATGGCAAAATTGGGGAAAAAATTCAAGAAAAGAACCAAAATAATCTGATTTTTGTAAAATAAAGCTGTACAGTCTTGCATCTTAGCCCAAGAATATGCATCAAAATGATGTTGAATAAAAAGTGGACTTATCTCCTTCACCACTTAGCAACACCATATTTCCGAATTAAACTGTCGCATTAATTGTTTTATGTTAGTTCACAGATACCACATGGTTTCTTTCTCAATTTATAGGTGAAAGAGCCTGGGATAAAAATGAAATACACAATACCAACCAAGAAATGTTTTTTTTTTCGTTATATGTGATTTTGATATTATTACATATTTATAGATAAGATTATTTCGAAAACCATATTTAAATAATTCGAATTCAGATAAATCTTGAAAATCAGGATAAACAACATCAACGAGTTTTTCCAATTTGAAAATTATACACTAAAAAAAAAAGTGAAAAAGGGGGAGGGGAACCCCACATGTGTCGTACATTTTCCTAAAACTTTTAAAGTTTAACAATTTTGTGTTTTAAACATCTGTTTGTTTAGAGATATTTTCAGTCGCCATATCAGTAGTAGACGTCAGATTTAAAACACTTCTTAACCATTTTATATTTCAGAAAAAATACTAAAATTTTCACTTTGTTGTGCATGGTTGCAGGACTGTGTAGATATGATGAAACACATAGTTTTCTATATCAAAATAAAAAGTTATACACACGAATTACATACCGCTCTCAACATTTCATTAAAAGTCCACACCGATTGTTATCTCCTTTTTCAAAATCCAAGATGGAGGAAGACACCATATCTACTTTATGTGAAAAAAATGTGTCTTTATATCACCAAAATTTGTAATATGCAATAAGTATCATCAAATGTCATCAACCAACATCAAATACAATAAAAGGGCATAAGGACTCCTAAATGACAAGTTTCCCTGGTTATTAAAAGATATCAGTAATGATACTAATAATAACTTTGAATATTCTTCTCTCAACTTAATATTTATCAAAAGAGTTTCAACATTATACAACATCAAAGAAATCACAAAAGGTGATATATTTAGTTAATCGTTTGCATATAAACCCTCGTCCCTCCAACATACGGACATGCTATACAAATAAGTCGACAAAAGCAGGGCTCTTTTTGTTGTACCTTTGGTGGTTATTCGGATAAAAACATAAACGTACATGTACAATTATAGCTAAGGTCTTTGTATTAACTCTAATGAGTCATTTCACCCTTTTATGGAATAGCGTATGTATACCATTCAGTAATCAAATAAAGAGAAAATGAATCAAAAAATAAAGTAAACACAAAAAGAACTTCATTTTTATGTTTTACTTTAAAAAAGATTGAAAATACTATGCAAAAATTGTTAGTCATAGCTTTTATAAGCACAAGTAATGTTTGAGACGTGATGATCTTCTGCTCATATTCAGGATTCATATAAAATGAACATCAAACAATAAACAATTCAATCAAATGGTGAATGAACATATTGTCACGATCATTGAGACATCCCGGAAGGATATATATTGTTTTAAATGACACAGGAAAGCAATTGTCCATTTGAATATGAAACAATAACTAAAAAGGATGTGCCAAATTTCAATAAGTTGTTGTTCCATTTATGATGTTTCTTGACTAACTCGTCGGCCAAAATTAAATTGAAAAATTATGTTTTAAGTACTTCTCAGAAATCTTGCACAATATTGCCAACCTAAGGAATTGATAATAAGATTGGATATATTAAAGAATGAAAGAGTTTACGAAACATTTAATACAATCATAAAAGAACACAGCAAACATTGATATCTAGCGGGCGATCTGATTTTTCCACAATCAAATAAACAGCTTACTATCTAGATATCACAAATCTTTATTAAAAATTAGATGTAATAAAAATATGAATGTTGAGACAATATTTTTTAATTTTATCTATTCGCTGCAAACACATTGGAATCAAGTGTTTTAGATGAAAGTCTTTGAAATATTGCAATTTGATTATATCTATGTTTAACAAAACAACCATCGAATGGAAAAAGATATGCCGAAT
Source organism: Mytilus edulis (assembly GCF_963676685.1). Classification (NCBI taxonomy): domain Eukaryota; kingdom Metazoa; phylum Mollusca; class Bivalvia; order Mytilida; family Mytilidae; genus Mytilus; species Mytilus edulis. The sequence continues at coordinate 37,382,540 of NC_092346.1, read as the reverse complement.
AAAAATAATAATGATTCCTCACACAGGAGGCAAATAAAAGTGTAACAATGTGACTTTGAAATTAAGAGACCAACTGCTCCTTTCCCTTTTTCCAATTTTATTCGAGTACATGAGATAGATTTGGCATTTTTTTACGGTTTCTGTTTGATTATTTAGATCTTATACTGTTGATGTTTTTATACATCCGTGGCTTTCAAATATTCTGCTTCGGGCTTTCTTGATGAAGATTACTCCAGAAAAGCGCTTCAGATGCATAAAATTTTAAAATACAGATAAAATATTCTTTGAAAAGAAATTCCTTTAGTAATACACACTACGAACCAGTAAAAGTCTAAAATGGCCTATATCTGTACTCGACTGTACTGATTTTTACTCGACCAGTCTGAATTGGCCTGAAATTCATTGAATAATACTTGAATGTAGTCTGAACCATACTCGACCTAGTCTGAACCATGCTCGACCTAGTCTGAACCATTCGTGACCTAGTCTGAACAATAATCGACCAAGTCTGAACCAACCTAGACCTACTTTTTGTATCTATACATTGTATTTGATCAGTTTAGGAACTGGAAATTTAAACAACAATTTCAAACTATAAATGTATGCATTATAGCATCTAAACCGAAATTTTACAATAATCATAATATTACTTCAACAACATATTTATCAACAGTTACACACACACACATATATATAAAACCTTTAAAATAGAAATAAAAACAAGCTGATCTAATTATCTCAAAACTGAATTGTGACTTATATTTTCAATGTTATTCAAAAATTTTGAATCTCTCAGAGATATATATTATGGTTTAATATATAATGGACAATTTTAATCATTTAAACTTAAGCCTAGTATAGATTTAGGGTGTCAGTTGAGTAAAGTAAATATGTAGTGAGTTTTTGTTTTTATAATAAAATACATATACATGTAAAATAGTATATAAAGCAACTTTATCAATTAAAAAAATTGACACCCTTGTTTTGTAAAATCATGAATTTATAAAAATCATTATAGATAAACTTAGCAATCCATGATAACCTTTTAAAAGGAAATGTGTTCAAAATTTGCAGTAATTTGAAAAAAAACATAATTTTTCATTTGCATTTAAATATGTTGTGTCAAAATTAAAGACATGGAATACAAGAAGCACTTTATAAGATTTAATTACATCAGTACTTGTGTGTTTTACAGGTAAAAAGAAAACCCTACTTTTCTTAAACTAGTATACTTCTTATCTAGTGAATTCAAAAGGCCTTGCGATTTAAGTTGTACATGCTGTTACAATTTTGGTAAATGTTATTTAAAATTAAATACTCTCTGACCAGGTGTGATCTGTTTTATATACTAATCAGCAGAACAAGTTAATCAATTCTATTTTTTTTTAAATTCTTTTTAAATTTTTTTTTTTTTTTATATCACATATAATATATTCCAAATCATAATCAAATATATATTTCTAATATCAGGTTGGTCAATATAAAGGATTTTGTTGGGAGTCGCTACATGTACCTCATTAAAAAGATAATTATATTATTATAGTATGTAACCATGAAACATATGTAGTTTTTATTGATATATTTTCGAAAATTTAGATTATGAAAAAACATGCCAAGCAAGAAGCAGCTTAACAATCTCTCAAACTTTAAAATTCATAAAATAAATTTATTATATAAGATAATCTGATTGAACCTTCTCTATTTGATAAATCTGAGAATCATGTAAGGATGTAATAAATCGGGCATTTCCAAATGTCGTTTAACAACTCTTATGTCCTCATTTTCTGTTCATCAAAACAAACCAATTCAAATGTACTTACTGTATATAAATCAATGTAATATAATTCATTCGTTGAAACATTATTTTATAAACATTCTTGACAACAGTTGAAGAACTAAGTTTTTTTAAATGTCGTTTAAAAGTAATCGTACATTAGAATATTTGTTGAATCAAAATATCAGTGAACATTATCCGACACTTACCTTTAGTTTGTTCTACAATCATTCCGTTAAATTCATTTGAAAAGAGAGGAGCGAAAGATACCAGAGGGAAATTCAAACAAATACTAGTACACAATAAACAACATAGAAAAAGAACTTAACATCACGAACCCAACCAAAAACTGGGGGCGATTAGAGATGCTCCAGAACAGTACACAGATCCTGCTTCACATGCATGTGGCACCCGTCGTGTTTCTCGTGTTATTACAAACCTGGATTTTGTCATTACACAAATTAGTAAAACAATCATTTGACACTTCTCTTTATGTCGATAACAGAAAATAGACATTTACAGGAATGTCCATATACAAATGAATATAACAAGTAAGGAAGAATTGAAGTATAATTTTTATTCTAAAATATAAATCGGTCTTTCCCCTCCGAAACATAATTGATTGATTGATGGATGGGTTAATTAATTGATTGATTGATTGACTGATTGGTTGGTTGGTCGATTGATTGATTGACTTATATAAATAACGCGAAACACGTATAAATTACAAACGACAACTAATGTACATTAGATTGGTATATGGTTGAAAATTACTAAGTCAGGTTTAAATAAACTCATCATAGATACCAGGACTAGTATATACGCTCGAATCAAAAAAAGTTAAAAAGGCCAAATAAAGAACGAAATTGAAGAGCATTGAGGACCAAAATACCTAAAAGTTTTGCCAAATACAGCTAAGGTTATCTATGTCTGAGTCAGAAAAGCCTAAGTATTTCAAAAAATTCTTAAATTTGTAAACAGTAAATTTATAAATATAACCATATCAATGACAATTCATGTCAGCACAAAAAGTGTTGACTACTGGGCTTGCGATACCCTCGGGGAAATAAATCGCCACCAGCAGTGGCATCGACCCAGTGGTTGTAAATAAACTCATCATAGATACCAGGACTAAAATACAAGTCATAACGTTCAGATGCATTTTTATAACATTTATATAATCGAATATTTACAATTGATCATAAAAGCATACATTTATATTTATATACAATGAGCCGTTATCATCTATAATGATTTTTCTCTGCTAAATGAAAGTAGGTTTCCAGAAAACCTCTCGTATTATCGTATCGATTGAAAGTTGACTAAGTTGAACGACAGCTGACGGGACTTTTCCGTAGGTCGATAGTCGTCTTCTTCAAAACAAACAATAGCCATGTGTAAGAAGGTTTTGTTTTTCTTAAAACAATTCAAACATGCACACCAAATTATAAAGACATCACACAAAAATAATGCTGGTGTTATAAAATTTTAACAAAACGTTTCTTGACTATTTTTAGAAATGCATGATTTGGAGCAGATTTTATTTTGCAGGAATGGATTAGTAATTCAGTATTTTATTCATAAAAAAGAAGTATTACCATTCTTATAATAAAACAAAACAGAAATGGGATTTCCCCAAAAAAGGTCTAGATGGGTGGTTGTGGGCCTTTGATTATTCACAAAGACAAATTGCACATACGCATCATGATAGCTGTATAGTTTGAAGCAATAATTAGTTAGTTTGTTCATTTTTCCATTTCAGTGGCAAGGAACCCTCCAAAAAATGACGCGTAACTTTACAAAAAAAAAATCTCCACATAAAACATGTCACGCCTAAAATTTTGATCACATTTTTAAAACTTTTACCTGTAACTGTTTTCTGAGTAAAAGTAGTTTGAAGTGAATGTTAAAATTTAGAACACGACCTTGACCTTTGACCATGACCTAATTTGTTGGGACCAAAGGACCTTCAATAAAATGACTCTCGGTTTATACGGTTTACGGTTTATGAGTTTATATGCATATCACTTATATCAAATGCATAAGGGTAAATAACTCTCATATGGAGACTCCAGAGAACATTGGAACAAACCGACTCATCAAGCACTTTGGTAAAATAAATTTGTCGTAATCTTTTATGGTTGCGAAGGAGTAGTGGACGCAAGAAAAAAAAGTGTTCAGGGAGATAAATCTTACAACGTAAAGTGTACGGTTTAACAGGGTCAGTTTCAAAAGCGCAATAAATGTTCGATAGTATATGCGAAAAATCAAAGCGACATCTTGCGAAACCACAATACTACCCAAGAACAAAATGTGACGGAAGAAAAAAATAAAATCTCAAAAGAAAACCAATAGGTCTCTCCACGGAAAAGTGGAAAGACCTAATTACTCAAAACCAAAAATGCAGACAGATAAAGACTAGACATCACGACTTTTCTCACTTTTATATTGCTCGTTTAAAAAGAAGAGTAACATATATACTTATAAACATGTTTAAATAAAAGCAAATCGTCTTCCATTTATTCAAACTGTGTGTCAATAATAATTACAATATTGAATTGTAAAATAAATATTTACATAACAGTGCATTATATGTTATACCAGCATATGCTTTATAAGATTTCAATTGAATCTATACCCTTCCTTTTCCATGCTTATGTGTCTATGCGTCTATAGGTCAAAGAAAAAGTAACCTAACGTCGTCATAGATAGTTATAAAGCATATCCAGAGCATCATACAGAATGTCATGCTCTTAATTAACAAATTGATTAGAAATAGCCAAATATAAGAACAATAACACAACACATTGAGATATGATATTTAGCAACTACTGAAAAGGGTCATAGTTTTTCTGAGTTCTCTACCCTGTCCACTTGTTTTTCAAATCTCGATTAGTAACAATACAAAAAAAAGTTCCTAAATGAGTAGTCTCTTGTCTGTACGGTATTCATAACACAACTTATAAGACAACATATGAATATGGATTATTTAAGAAGTTGAAAATTGTCTAAAGTAATATTAAACCAAAGCTGGACCACCTGCCATACACATTTCAGTTATGTTCATTTTAAGTAAGAAATACATCAAACGAATGGAAAACAACTTTCATATTCGTTACTTGGTTCTCTTATGTAGAAAATGGTGGATTAAACCTGGATTTAAAGCTAGCTAAAACTCTCACTTGTATGACAGTCACATCAAATTCCATTATACTGACATTGATGGCTGTCAAAAACAAATGAACTTAACAGGTAAAAGTTTGAAATAGGGGTACATCATTTAACATTGTGTTATAATTCAAATAACTATAAAAGCAAACAAATATGTAACAAAGAAGCACAAAATGGCATATAGACTAATACGTTAGCAAAAATTAAAAAGACAAGCATAAACAAATTTACCATAGCACAATGACACAATGACGGAATGTATAAGTACAGAGTCACGTCGTATATATACAAAGCAGATAAGCAAAAACGAAAGACAAGAATACAAAAATATAAATCATAAATTCGTCGATTCCACGTTAAAGGACACCACGGAACGATTGTTATTCAATTTTCTTCCCATATTCTCCATCAAACGCCTAGCGTGATTCAATTTCATCACAACTATTCATTGATATGTTAGGTTGAAGAAGAGAACATTTCTGCCAACAATCTTTTATCATTCCCTGTTTTTGTTTCTAGGAACTTCTGGTTATCATATGTCGGACCCAGTATATTACTGTCTTTCTGTAGCGGTTTGTAGAAATTATAGTATGAATGACTTTTGGTATTTTCATAAAATTCTGAAGTACTTTCTTTACACTTATGAACCATCACCAGTGCTTCATTAGCATGTGAATCGTCTTGCCAATTCCCCTGAATTGGTTGATATATGTTGTAATATGCTATATTGTCTTGATCCAAAACGTCTAAGTTGGACGAATTCGTCTGTGATGTTTGGTTTTTTAATTTGACACTTTCATCCTCTTGAGAAACACACTCAACAGTTTCGTAATGAGGTTCTTGTGATGTTACGTTTAAAGCAGTCGTGTCAAATGGTAATGGATTCTCATCAACCTCATCATAGACTCCACTATATGGAGATGGTTCTAAAGGTTCTAAGATTCCATCTTCATCAACATGATTAAAGATTTTTTCTGATTTAGAGGATTGTCGCTTTCTGTATATATGAATCATATAGCCAATACCAATAAGCACACAACAACTAATAATACATAGTGTCAAAACTATCCATTCCGACATTGGCCATGTTGGCGTTTCTACAGTAACAAGAAAAACAAGATTATTCTTTTACCAGAAAATGGTACCGCAAGCTAAAACATGCAAATAAAACTCATTAATTTTGTACAAATGACAACTATAATACATTTGTTGTGTCACGTTGAATTGTATAACCGATTGTTAACAATTTGGTACCAATATTATGATGTCTAAAATGTCTTACATTCAGTACGTGATGTTTTTCCAAATTTGACATTGACTCAAATAATGAGCTTCATTTAAGACATGTGATTTGAGTTTTTCATACAAGAAAGTTAACTTATATACTAATAGATCCCCACGTTTACGTATTTTTAAGGATTAACTTAGGTGATCTAAGGTAAAATTAAATATATCAAGAATTCAAAATTGTCACTTCAAGCTGAAAGAGTATTAGTTAAGGGTCAAAATAAGCTGAACATATTGATAGGTTATGGAGCTCCTTTTCAAGACATTTGATTAATTAAAATATGGCGGGAAAAGGCTGACTCAAACTATAACCTTATATTTGCATTGGTTTTATTTGGGTCTCAAAATAAAGAAAATCAAGAATCTTCTTAAATTTTGTTAAATGACCATTTATAAGCTATTAAGTCTTATTTCAAGAGATAAATATGTGTTATGGGGCAAACTATTCTACCTTCTATAGTATAGAAAAACACCAAGGAGTCCGAACATTTGACACTTCTCCATAACCTCTTTTTTGTATATCCTTAATGTGTAAATAATGTGAATCCATACTCACAAACATTCAGCAATAACAATGTTAAGAATAATCAAATGAACAATTTTCTCTATTCTACTTACCACTCTTGACACCGTGTGTTTCTGTTGTATTTACTGTTTCATTTAGAAGAAGTTCTTGTTCCGAAGTGCCTAGAGAGGGTTCTGGAGTGCCTAGAGAGGGTTCCGAAGTTCCTAGAGAGGGTTCCGAAGTGCCTAGAGAGGAAATATGTCAAGTGAATTCGTACGGTTCAGGCGGATGAATTTATAATATCAATTTTAAAACAGAACATCGAAACAATATTTTACTGAACCATTTCCTAGGAAAGGTGTACCATTAGTGTTAGTAAACTTTGTTTTATCATTTTATCCATTAAAAAAGAAATAAGGAAATGTGGTATGATTGCCTATGAGACAACTATCAACAAGACAACAGAATGACGGAGATCTTAGCAATTGAAGGTCATTTTGAAACACATGTCGATTGTACTTATATCGGTATTGTACGTTTATACGCACCAAACAGTCCAAAAGTATTCTAAATGTTATTAAATTAAATGCCTCTTATTAAAAAAATCCCTCCTAACCAACCAAGTGAATCAAAAGGTAGTTTATTATTGCGATGTTCATGTAGAAGATTTTTAGTTTTAATGCTCTTCAAATTATTTTTGTCTTGTTATTCCTATTATTTTAAACCGAGCTCAGTCAACAAACAAGCAGGAAGGATAAACAGATTCTGCTTTACATAAGGCATCAGATGATGTCCGTAACAGGTTTGATTCGATGATGTCAACAACACTACTAGGAACTCTTGATTTGATTGTTTCCTTGTAAAAGCTATATAGAAGACGGGGGTAAATAATAAATTTTCTTTAACACCGTTTCTCAAAACTAACAAAACTAAAGAATACACGTCACATATAAATATAATCGACAGAAAAAAGTGTCGATAAACTGAATCTGAATAGTAAAATCACAAAAATACATGACTCCGAGAAAAATTAAAAGTCCCTTATCAAATCGAAAAATTAAAAATAGCTCAAATATAACAAACGAAAGAATATCAACTGTTATATTCCTGTGTTGATACAGGCATTTTCTTATGTAGAAAATGGTGGATTTAACCTGGTTTTATAGCTAGCTAAACCTCTCACTTGTATGACAGGCGAATCAAATTTCATTATATTGACACTAATGTGTGAACAGGACAAACAGACATAAAAAGATAAAAATGTAAAAAAAAAGTGTTCAGTTGTCAACATTGTGTTACAATCTTAATCACTATGAAAACAAACAAGTATGTCATCAACACTTCGTTGTTGACATGAATATCAATAATGTGGTCATTTTTATAAATTTCCTGTTTACAAAACTTTAAATTTTTCGAAAAACTAAGGATTTTCCTATCCCAAGCATAGATTACCTTAGTCGTTTTGACACAACTTTTTGTAATTATGGATCCTCAATGCTCTTCAACTTTGTACTTGTTTGGCTTTATAAACATTTTGATATGAGCGTCACTGATGAGTCATATGTAGACGAAACGCACGTCTGGCGTACACAATTATAATCCTGGTACCTTTGAAAACTATGTAACAAAGAAGCACAAAAAGGCCTAGAGACAAAGTAGACATTTGCAAAAATTAAACAATTTACCTAGCACAATAACTTAATGACGGGATGTTTAAGTACAGAGCCACGTCATATGTTTCAAAGAAACACAGCAAGGCATGTACACAAATCACATTAGCAAAAATGAAAGACAAGAATACAAAAACTATATTTCTTACCTGCATATGTAGTAGCTATTGTTGAAATCTTTATTGCTAGAATACATCCCACCTCAGGGTCACACCTGTTGTGAAAACAACTTCATTGTTACTTTAGTTACATCAAAATACATCAAATCAAAAGTTTACAATTGACATGACAAGAAAAATGAACTGTTATTAAATACTAAGCTGATATTTGACAAACCGACTCTATTATATGGTTTGAAAATTCAAACCTTGATCTTTTCGATGGTGAGAAAGGATAAAACATATTAAAAATAGGACCAAAAAAACCCCGAAAAATAATCGACCGATATATTGCAAAATGTACAAATGTTCGCTCTGTAATATTTACTTTGTTACTTGTAAAGATTTTAAAAATTCCGTACGTCTTAATTCATTTTCAACACGAATGATCATTAACATAGATTTGAAAGTTTGAATATTTTCAAGTTACAATGTAGATACTACATGAGCTATAAAACCAAAATGGACATGAAATTTACAAATAATAATAATAAATATAAATCAATTGCTTTTTAAAAGCAATTGGAGGCGGTCTTTCCCCCTTTGAAATTGATTGAATGGGGGGGGGGGGGGGTGACTGTTTGTTTCTGTATGGGGTCTATATTATTGTTACCGGAGAAGTTTCATGTTTAGTTTGGAAAGTTTTTATTTTATTTTATGTACAGCGCGCGCCAGATTGAGGAGACATCACGTGACGCGGGTTTATAATAACGAAAACTTATTTCTTTTCAGGTGGGAACGTTGAACAGACAACATGTATAGAGACAGAATTGTAATTTCTTTTGTCATTGTAGGAAATTGACATTTTGATCACAGTTCACCAGCAGTGCATGTTTTGGATTTAATTGATCCGGTGTAACTTTAATACACATTTAAGGATTATTTTCTGATAATGTACATTTTTCAGCACCTGTTTGTAACACAGATTAGTATTTCAATCTAGGAGCGGACATTTTATTGTAGGATGTCACTGAGATTTACGGACCTAGCAAGCGATTTTTACGGCATTGTCATTTTTTTTCTCTAGGAAAAGTCTTGAGAGATATCTGCACCATGTTGTTTTATGAACCTTTAGTACATGTTTGCCCTGCTGACTGCAAATTTTAGGGTCGACTGGACTGGTAGTTTCAGAGTACATGTGGATTTTTTTTTTCAGAAGAGATGTAAGAAAAATATTAAAATTCAAAATCTTGAATAATTGAGAGTTTTTTCTTTCCATATTGTTTTAAATATACTGTAATAAATAAACAAATACACTGTCATACATATTGATTGATTGATTGATTGGTTGGTTGGTTGATTGATCAATTAAACACGTGGGATAGGGTCCCTTGAAAAAGGCGAAAAAAAACCAACAAATGAGACATTGGACCCCGTATTAAATACATGAAACAGAAACATGCATAAATTGATTGATTTGTTGGTTGGTTGGTTAAACATGTTGATTGGTTGATTAAACACGTTGGTTGGTTGGTTAAACACGTTGGATAGGGTTTCTTGAAACAAGCGAAAAAGAAACAAATGAGATCTTGGACTCCATATTAAACACATGAGACGGAAACATGCACTGATTGATTGATTGATTGGTTGGTTGGTTGGTTAGTTGGTTAAACACGTTGATTGGTTGATTAAACATGTTGGTTGGCTGGTTAAACACGCTGGATAGGTTTCCTAAAACAATCGAGAAAGAAACAAATGAGATCCTGAACCCCATATTAACCACATGAGACGTAAACATGCACTGATTGATTGATTGATTGATTGATTGGTTAAACACGTTGATTGGTTGATCAAACACGTTGGTTGATTGGTTAAACACGTGGGATAGGTTGAAACAAGCGAGAAAGAAACAAATGAGATCTTGGACTCCATATTAAACACATGAGACGGAAACATGCACTGATTGATTGATTGGTTGGTTGGTATAACATGTTTATTGGTTGATTAACCACAACAGTTGGTTGATAAAACACGTTGGTTGGTTGGTTAAACACGTTGGATAGGGTTTTTGAAACAAGCGAAAACGAAACAAATGAGATCTTGGACTCCATATTAAACACATGAGACGGAAACATGCACTGATTGATTGATTGATTGGTTGGTTGGTTGGTTGGTTGGTAGGTTGGCTAAACACGTTGGTTGGTTGGTTAAACACGTTGGTTGGTTGGATAGTGTTGCTTGAAACTAGCGAAAAAGAAGCAAATGAGATCTTGGACTCCATATTAAACACATGAGACGGAAACATGCACTGATTGATTGATTGGTTGGTTGGTATAACATGTTTATTGGTTGATTAACCACAACAGTTGGTTGATAAAACACGTTGGTTGGTTGGTTAAACACGTTGGATAGGGTTTTTGAAACAAGCGAAAACGAAACAAATGAGATCTTGGACTCCATATTAAACACATGAGACGGAAACATGCACTGATTGATTGATTGATTGGTTGGTTGGTTGGTTGGTTGGTAGGTTGGCTAAACACGTTGGTTGGTTGGTTAAACACGTTGGTTGGTTGGATAGTGTTTCTTGAAACTAGCGAAAAAGAAGCAAATGAGATCTTGGACTCCATATTAAACACATGAGACGGAAACATGCACTGATTGATTGATTGATTGATTGATTGATTGGTTGGTTAAACTCGTTGATTGGTTGATTAAACACGTTGGTTTGTTAAACACATTTGATAGTGTTTCTTGAAACAAGCGGAAAAGAAATAAATGAGATCTTGGACCCCATATTAAACACATGAGACGGAAACATGCATGCATGCATGCACTGATTGATTGATTGATTGGTTGGTTGGTTGGTTGCAATTCAAACACACATAAAACTCTTTAAATAGTGCCAAAATCACATAATTTGCCTCTTAGTACATGACCTTGACCTTTGACCTTTCGACCTTCGTCATGGTCATTGCTCCACAATGTCATTGCAAAAGACCCTATGGGTCAAGGACCTTTTGTTTAAGAGTTTTGCCTAATAATGGTTTTTTATAAACCATAAATGGGGGTTATGTCCCTTACATAATGATAAAACCAATACAGTCATTACGTAACAAAGTTGCCCCTTGAAGTACCAAGCATTTTCACTACTTAAAATTTCTGTATCTATAACCATTCCAAAGTTAGAGGGAAATCAAAAACAAATAAAAATCTAAAATACGACCTTGACCTTTGACCTTGACCTTATTTTCATTTTTTTGGACCAAGGACCTCAAATCAAAAGATCCTAGGTCTCTATCACTTATGGTGTTCCAGTTTAAAATACATTTCAAAATTTCAAATACAAAAAGGGAAATAACTCTCATATGGAGCGTTCATATTGCTTCGGTCGAAATTGGACAAATCATGCGAAGGATATAACGAGCAATTTTATAAAATAAATTTGTCGTAATCTTTTACGGTTGCGAAGGAGTTGTGATCACAAGGAAAACAGTGTTTGGGGAGATAACTCCTACAAAGAAAAGTATTCGGTTACGCAGGGTAAATTTCAAAAGCGCATAAACTGTTCGATATCATACACCAAATATCTAAGCGGTAATTGCGAAACAAATGTTTATCGCAAGAACAAAATTTGGCGGAAGAAAAAAAAATAATCAGAAGAAAAACAATAGTTCTTTCCACAGAAAAGTGGTAAGACCTAATAATAATAAAGTACCATAGAGACTTGGAAATTTGGTTTCCTAGATATTTCTTTATCTATCAACATCGAAATTTTAGAAACATATATGTTACATATCACGCTAGTATAGAAGTAGAAAACATGAAATCGTCCTTTTATTTCAAGTTAAATGACGTTCTTAGTATATTTCAAATATTGAATAAAAATACTTACCTGTGAAATTTATTGCATTCACACTTCATAACACACTGGTGACCATATGTATCATTTTTACATGAAACACATCGACCCCCAGGTTCTGAAGAAGTTCCTTTTTTGCATTCTAGTAAAAAAAGATGTTTTGTAAATCCTCTAAAAATATCATACTATAAAGACAAACGTTTCCATAATCGATATTATTTACAAAAACGAACGGGCAATTCGTAAAACAATATTATCAGTTATCATATACTTAGACTAAATAACAAATGATTTTTACTGTATGATAATAACATTAAATTAACGTAAACTCCATATTTTACGAATTGGTGCTTAGCGGGCTGATATGAAAAGTTTATCACATGCTTGGATTGTTATCACATGCCTTTCCGTAACGTTATCACATGGCATTCCGGTGATACTCGGTAAATTCCGGAAAATACACCTCAATGCTACGTTTTCAGTGAAAAACATTACAAAGTAGTGTACAAAACAATTATTTGAATACTGGAAAGTAAATTGTGTAAAATAATAAAATTGAATTAAAAAAAAAAATTAAATAAATGCATTTTTTAAGTTTTTCTGAAACATAATTTAAAAAGTTACTTTTAAAAAGTTGACTTTTCCAAACAATGTTCATTATGTATATTGTTGAATTATAATTTTTTTTTGTCGATTCGTCCATATTAAAATGTGTGGTGTTTTTTTTCTCTGTTGAGGCATATGATCGAAAGATTTCATATTGAATGTATTAAATTTTGGGTCCGACGTCCGTGAACTTTTTATTCTTTCAACTTCTTTTCGGGAACCACGTAAAAGGATCAATATATGAATCTGTTATTTTTTTTCTCTACTGTTGAAGCATATGATAAAAAGATCATAACATGTCATTTTTCATATCGCATGTATTATCAGCCCTCGGTCAATATCAGCCCTCGAGCCATGCGGCTCTTGTGATGATATTGAACCTAGGGCTGATAATACATGCGATTTGAAAAATGACATGTAATAATCTGATATTATCGGATGATATTGCAAGAAATCGCCATTAGATAAATAAATATATACATCTATAATTGTATATATGAAAATAAATAGAAATACAAGACAGTTTGAAATAATTTGGCAGTGTGAATTCTTTTTGTCTTTTTATCGTTTTGAAAAATATGTAGTGAAAGAATTCGACAAGATAATCTTTTTTTTAAGTCTGTTTTCGTGTGTAGTATAACGAAAAATAAAATAGCATGTGAACCTTTTAACAATAAAAAGCTTAAAATGACGCACACGTACATATAGAATCAAATTTGCAAAAGGTCGTAAGAACAAATTTCACCAATTCATCAATCCATCCATCATTTTTTTTCTAAATTGTTATCAATAAAATTATGAATGAAAATGATGAATGTGTCAAAGTGACAACAACTCGACCGAAGATCAGAAAAAAGCCGAAGGGCACCAATGGGTCTTAAATTCAGCGAGAAAATCCCACAAACAGAGGCATGCATCAGCAAGCCCCTAAACGAACTGTGTACTAGTTCATTGAAAATAGACATCATACTTAACTCCGATATATATATAAATGAACTAAAATTATTTTTTCACAAGACTTACAAAGACCAGAGGCTCCTGCCTTGGGACAGACGCATAAAAACCGAGGGTTTAAACATGTATATTGGGATATTAACCCTCTCTCTATACCTATAGCCAATGTAGATAAACTCAATCACACAACAAGACGCATAGTAAAACTCAGTTTAAAAAAGTCCGAATGATACATAGATTATTAAAAGACTACTTTCCGTTACTAACAACAGGATCGTAACTATATGCCTTCTTATAAGTCTGTTTAAAGATTAGGTTTAATTTGAAGATAATGCCGACATTCTTGTGCTTTGTAAAGAATAATACAATGAAATATTGGATGTGAAATACATATACGTATAAGATGTTACCAGGTTTATTTATGCTTCCACATGATGTCATCATAAAAATTAGTAAATGTTTTGACTAGCTTGAGTTTTCGAAAACCTTCGTGTAATTATTTTTCAGTAATACATAGATTTCTTTCCTTTAAATCTTATATACATACACGAGCGAATCGTACAATTTGAGATAAGTAAACACCATAAAATGGTGACAAGAGACATCTAAAAACTAGTAACAAAAGGAAATGGAAAATAATCTAAAAAATTGTGGTATTAAGCTTCCCATAAATGATATATATATATAAAGATCCATGAAGGGGCATTGTATATGTGTCGGTATAAGTGTTTCACATTGACCTTAACTCTGTGTTATGTTAGTGTAATTGACACGTAAACTAAAGACAATTAAAAACCAATTGTTCAGAGAACAATTGAAGGTCTTTCCATCAAAACAATGTATTTTGATATGAAGTTGTGAAACTAAGTTTAAAATGTCATTTCAATCGTCAAATGATAGCTTCTAGTACGCTGATTCCAAAAATATTTGGTTTCCATACATTTTTTTTAAATAAGGGATATAATTTGTTACTTCCGGTTTGAAAAATGTTACTTACGATTATATTTGATTATTTACTTGACACTGATTCCAAAAATATCTGGTTCTATATACTTTTATAATAATAAAGTACAAAAAATAGCTACTTCCGGTTTACAAAAGGTCACTTCCGGTTGTTTCTTTCAAGGTTAAATGGTTTGATACCTTTTTTCCAAAAGTTTCATAGCTTTATCATGTATACACATAAAATAAAAGCAAAGGTCAAAATCTAGAACGTCAAATTAAGCTATGACCTTGAGATCAATTTCAAGGTCATGAACTAAGGACCTCAAATCAAAAGACCATAGGTCTTAATTATATTTGGTTAATGACTTATATCACCAAACACGTATTTTTAAATACAAGAGGGGAGAAAACTCCCTTTTACGTTCAACGTGCCCTTGCAATAAAAATTTATGTGTTACGACATGTCGCAACTAACAATTTAGTAAAAATAATTTGTTGATATCTTATACGGTCTTTGGATATAAGTGAAAATAAGCCAAATTCAAATATTAGAATATGACCTTGACCTTTGACCTTGCCCTTATTTTCATTTTTTTGGACCAAGGACCTCAAATCAAAAGATCCTAGGTCTCTATCACTTATGGTTTATAAGATAGAAATGCATATCACTTATATCAGATGCATAAGGGGAAATAACTCTCATATGGAGCGGTCATATTGCTTCGGTCAAAATAGGACAAATCATGCAAAGGATATAACGAGCAATTTTGTAAAATAAATTTGTCGTTATCTTTTACAAAAGTTGCGAAGGAGTTGTGAGCACAAGGAAAACAGTGTTTGGGGAGATAACTCCTACAAAGAAAAGTATTCGGTTACGCAGGGTAAATTTCAAAAGCGCATAAACTGTTCGATATCATATACCAAATATCAAAGCGACATATTGCGAAACAAATGTTTATCGCAAGAACAAAATTTGGCGGAAGAAAAAAAAAATAATCAGAAGAAAAACAATAGGTCTTTCCACAGAAAAGTGGAAAGACCTAATTACGTTCCCATTGATAAAACTCCATGTTTACATGTAGTTTAAATCATGTTTTGTCTACATGCAGTCGATAGTAAGCCTTATGTGGGTAAAGTGTACACAAAACTATGTATTTAGAACATCAATTTAACGAGCATATTAGAAAAAAACGTTTTTTTTTAATAAAGATGATATTCTTTAAAATTATTGATAAAGTACTTTACAGAAATATTTGTCTGACTTTGATATATTTATTCGTTATAAACACTTTAGTTATTTTTATTAACCCCTTATCAAGACACAAAGCATCATCATTGCCGAACACATAATTCATTTGAAAAGGTCTTCCCGAAAAAAAAACTGGACGTACATATAAATATTTGCCACTGGTTTTAACTTTTACTCAAACAACGATTCCCTCATAAATGCAATACTAAAATGTTTGCGGTAATTGTAGTGTGTCTAGTACCTCAGATCCGCTAAAGTCACTTATAATTGACCCCCTTTCTTACCGAATACTCCTTGGAAAATAATTGCCATTTGAAACAAACAGAGAAGAGTGTTGCGGCTTACTTTTTGATCAATGATCTTTAGGTTCTAATGTCTGGAAAGAGTAAATATAAGCATTGCTTACAAATTTACATCACACATGAGCTTATTTAATGACTTGATTTTACATACATGGCTTTTGGTAAATTATGCGTATGGTAAATTGTTAATTAATGTTTATTTGTCATAATATCACTACAAACCATTAAAAGTCTGAAATGGCCTATATCTGTACTCGACTGTACTGATTTTTACTCGACCAGTCTGAATTCGTCTGAGATTTACTTGATAATACTCGACTGTAGTCTGAACCATACTTAACAGTCTGAATGTGTACTTGACCAGTACTTAACCGTTTTATACGAGTCTGAACTGTACTCGACCTAGTCTGAACCGTACTCGACCTAGTCTGAACCATACTCGACAAAGTCTTAACCAAACTAGAACTATTCTTTGTATCTATCAACTGAATTTTATCAATTTAGGATTTTTTTTAATAAAAATGAAATTTGAACAACAACTTGAAATTAAAAATGTATTCAATACAGTATTGAAATTAAAATTTCACAATAATCAATCATAATTTAACTTCAACTCAATATTAATCAACACTTACATAATAATATATATCAACTTTTAAAATATAAATAAAACAAGCTGATCAAATAAACTAAAAAAATGAATTGTGACTAATATTTTTCAATATTATTCAAAATTTTATGAATATTTGGGAAGTATTTTATGGTAACTGGACTATTTTCACCATTAACTTAAGCTTAGTATAGATTTATGGTATCAGTTGAGTTCAGGTAATAATGCAGTGAATGTTTTTTTTTATTAAGATATATATAAAATAGTATATAAAACAACTTAATAAATTTAAAAAAAAATGAGAGCTTAATTGTTTTGTTTTATTCAACCAAGAATTTAATATAAGCATTATAATAGAATTTCCATAGCAATCCTTGATAACCTTTTTAAAAAAAGGAAATGTATTCCAAAGTAACAGTAAAAAATTTTTTTAAATTAATTTAAGTATTTTTTTTGGTCAAATTAACATGGCATATATAAAGCACTTTAATATGTTCTAATTAACTCAGTACATGTGTGTTTTACAGGTAAAAAGAAAGCCCTATTTTCTTAAATTCGTGTATTACTTATGTAGTACATACATGTATATTCGAAAGGCCTTGTTATGGAATTTAAACAGGATGTTGCAATTTTGAATAAATGTTAATTAGAATTTAATACCCCTGACCAGGTGTGATATTATTTATGAGTTTCCCCCAAGCAGAGGTTATACTTCATATTTCACCACTAATCGGAAAAATAATTTTATTTATTTATTTAATGTTATCCCTTTTTGATATAAGTTATATACAATATTTCTTTTTATCCTTAATATAATCAGAGCTATATTTCTTTTATAAGGTTAAAATCTTTTATCAATTTTGTTGGCTGTTGTTATATATGTCAGTTAAAAAGAAATTATTTTAACAGTTAAAAAAGTAGAGGGTTTTTGGTCTGGTTCAGACTGGTCGAGTATTGTTCAGACCTTTGGTTAAGTATGGTTTAGACTGGAAAAATAGGTCGAGTACATGTCGAGAATGGGTTAAGGAGGCTCGAGGGTATAAAAATTCAGAAAAAAATCAAACATTTGTTTTTCATTACAAATTTTATTTATTTCCTTTTGTAGTTGTTACTTTATTATATGGTACAAAAATCATTCAAAACAATCAATTCGTGTTGGCCCCAGATGACTTTCAAAATGTATACATCATTGAAAAAGTTCCAAATTATCTCCCTTTGGTGAAAAAATGCCATTTTTTTGCTCTAAAATTGAAATATCTTTTTCAAATCATCGGTGACCTATCTTTTTTAATATAATTTCTATATAAGCTGTACTTAAACTAAATTATTGTAAAATTTTAGCGATTTCTGTAATAAATTTCTTTTTTTTATTTCGATATTACCTTTATTTCTCCTATTACTTCAACAGAAAAAAACCACCTTTACAAAAATGTATGCTTCTTTCGAAGGCAGATTGTGAGCGCAAATGAACGGTGACCCCACTTTTTTATTTTATTTTTCTATTAACTATAAGATAAAGTTCATTTATAGAAAAACATAGAGAAATCCTATATAAATGATTTAGACCCGCGAACCCCCTTAAGACTGTTTCAGACTGGTCGAGTAATAGTTCAGACTATTTTCAACGGCAAAGATAAGGGTCAAGTACGATTCAGTACAGTCAAGTATGGTTCAGACAGGGGTCGAGTAATGTCAAGTAAAAGTCAGACCAATTCAGACTGGTCGAGTAAAAATCAGTACAGTCGAGTACAGATATATGCCATTTCGGACTTTAATGGTTTGCAGTGTATAGGCCGAGGATTCCTAAATCTTTATGAAATATTCAAATTACTTTATATTTGGGAAATTTTTTTTAGACTTTGAAGATAAACCAGGCTTGGTGAAATTCTACATGTTCTTTTTCTTTACTCAATATACATTGCATGTTTATAAACTGAAACAACGCATTAGGACTCATTTTATGACTATAACTGTACTATGAAGTTTCGTAAAAATCTGTATCCTAAAATGGAAAGCTCATATGCACTACTTTTAGTACTAAGGTTCAAATTCAGGGTTGTGCGGCATATTTCCAACATTTACATGTCCTGCACGTTTAAGGTCTGAACTTATACTAAAACTATTTTCTACCCCCCCATCCCCCCGTTAACTAAGGGTCTTCCTTGGAGTTCAAGAGGGGTGCCTTTTTTTTTTAGCTCATTCATGCTACATGTAGAAACGGTTAAAAATAATATCTCTAAGAATGAAATATATTTTTTTGTCACTATTTTGATTTTTGCATCCATATTCAATGTTGACAGGAAATCAACATTTCGGAAATCAAAGTACTTCATATTATTTAATTAAATACGAACTAATTAAATGGTACAAGATATTGTCGCAAACATTATACATTAAGTAAGGGATGCGATGCAATGTGATTAAAAAATAAGGAATCATCTGATTCACTTGAAAATAATTGAGTAGACGAGACAGATACATAGTTATTTTGTCTTTTTATTGTTTCAATCATATTTGGTTAAGGACTTTATTTATCCTTAGAAATATCTCTAATTTTATGTATCTGACGCTTTTTTTTCTATTTTTACTTATATTGACGCTATGTTTCTATTTATACGTATATTGGTGGTCAATATGAAAATCTTACTAAATTTAGATTTTGACTTCATGACGTCATATATTACAACCAGGAAGAGCCGCATCAGAAAATAAAATTGCAAGTTTATCAGGAGATTTCACGAATGTTATTACTCGATTTATTTCACTTGACTGGGCGGAGTTTAACCGGTTCGCTCATAATAAACCAGTCCATCTATAGATAGGTGTTACTTGTTTTGTAAATTCCTTTGATGACACTGATAGGTGATTAGAAATCAGAAATGATTATAACGGCAATCATCCTTATCACACACATCTTCAAATAGACTGTTCTTATGCAAATCAAATCGCCGCCCGATCAGTTGAAATTACATTGGTAATATGTTGAATGCAGACGACAAGAATACAAGAATTGTGATGCAACAAGCTTTAAAGTTTAAAAAGATATTCTGTATAAGTTAAACATATTAAAAGGTTATCAAATGTACCAGGATTATAATTTAATACGCCAGACGCGCGTTTCGTCTACATACTATAAGACTTATTAGTGAGTCTCAGATTATAATAGTTATAATGCCAAACAAGTTCAAAGTTGAAGAGCACTGAGGACCTAAAATTCCCCAAAATTTTACCTAATACGACTAAGGTAATATATTCCTGGGATAAGAAAATCCTTAGTTTTTCGAAAAATTCAAAGTTTTGTATTAAAATAAGAAATATATAAAAATGACCGTATTATTGATGTTCATGTCAACACCAAAGTGCCGGCTATTGGGCTGGTGATACATTCTGAGATATTTCGTCAACCAACAGTGGCATCGACCCAATGGTGTACAAAGTTATCAAGGGAAATGCTTACAAAATACAATTAAATATTTTCAGAAAGAACATTGAACGTCATTTTTCTAATACACTATCTACATGTGTAATATAGAAATTAAGGACTTTCACTCAGTCAGTACGTTATATATGGACCTGTTATATTGTATTGACACTCGGACTTCGTCCGTGGTAAATATAATGTGAACAGGTCCATATATAACGTATAGATTTCGTCGAAAGTCCATAATTGATAAATATTTGTTCCATACAAGGTAATAAGGAGGCGGGGCTTATTTCATACACGGTTAGTAGTGGTGTTACGTCCCTTTAGAAAAAACAAAACAGTACTGAAAAAAAATCTTAAAGGTTTCAACAGACGAAGAAAGTGATGATAAAGTGAAATTAATTCATAAAACCCATTTAAATGTAACAAGTATTTATGGGGTGTTTGTGTCCTGTCGATAACCCAAAAGTAAGCCGTAACACCCAAATCTGCTTTTTTGTCACCACGGCATTAAAAAATACAAGCTAGAAATACAAAAATATCTCAACAAAACTTACAATAGTGTGTTTTATCCCGAATATGTACTAAATATTGTAAATTGTTAGAACAGCAGAATAATTTAAGAAATTTGAGGCCTTAGGGGCAAAAAACATAGAAAAGTGCGTACCCCCTGGGTCATAAAACAAATAATTTAACTTGTAAATGCTATGATTTTATGATTTTTAAGTTGTTGATATAGAAAACAATAACTATGATTGGAAGTTATGCAAAAATCAGATGTTATTAGTCATCTCTATAACATTTTAAGTGAATCTATATCTCAGACTGGTATCTGCGTACATACAACTATTGCAAATATGGCTTTGTTTGAACACTTTTAGTATATTTATTTGGTAAAGTGTGTCAGATATATGGTCACAAATGATACTGCTGTGACAAGATTTCTGAATTGACCATTTGAGGTAGAAAATGTGAACTTAAATTGACAAATAAGCATACAGTGAGATGTGGACTGGAGACAGAGGCAGGATTGGATACTTAATATAATCTTGAATCTTGTAATAATTGACTGCTAAACGTTACATTTATAGTGTTCTGATATGCTTTTTATATGTTATCGAAACAGTTTTAAACAGGTTTTAGGAATTTTATTTAAAAAATATGCAAATGGGGTAATCTGGCAATAATTAAAGTCTTGTTTTCAAATTCTTTTACAAGGTGAAACAGGTGAGAGGGTATAAAATGTTAAGTAATAAAAACCTTAGAGTATACACAGTGATTTCTTTAAGTCTATAATTCTGGTAAATGAGTATTAATGTGAGAAAAACTGATTTGAGAGAGTTTTCTATTTGAATAAATGTTTGTATAGGTTGCTCTTTGTAAATACGGCTGGTTCCCAAATTTTAGAATATTAATAGAAAATTAATTTTGTTTACATATTGGTTCCCAGTTATGCTTTCTGTGTTCCATCTAAAAGAGACACAACTTGGGAATGTTACTAGTAAATATACATGTACATATTGTTTACATTGAAATCTGTGGTAACCCTTCATTCGAGGTAGAGTTAGTTTTCGAAAATTAGTATTAGTTTAAACTCTGAAAAGTTCGGGGCATATAAACGTTGAAAATATGGCGCACAGCCCTATATGTTGACCTTTGACAAAAATTGAAGTGCATATGAACTTTCAAATCTAGGATAAGATTTTTTTCAAAACTTCATAGTAAAAGTTGATGAAAGAATGAACGATGAAATATTTTATGATTTGTTTTACCTACCGTTTCTTATGACTTGTGTTTCTCTTGTAGTGACTGTTTTAATTGGAAGCCGACTAGGTGTTTTTGGCCCTAGAGGTAAATAATTAAAATCTATCAGACGTTAAAATTCAAAAACATGACAAGCGATTATCTTCAAAGAGTACGAAGAACATTTGTATGTAAAAAAGCCTTTTGATCAATTGTTGCATTCAATGATGAGAAAGAAGCAGCCTTTCAACAGGTAATAATATGACAGTTCTTATTTCATGTGAAAAGTAAAACTACAAAAATACTGAACTCAGAGGAAAATCAATTTGGAAAGTCCATAATCACATGGCAAAATCAAATAACAAAACGCATCAAAAACTAATGGACAAGAACTGTCATATTCCTGACTTGGTACAGGCATTTTCAAATGTAGAAAATGGTGGATTGAACCTGGTTTTATAGCTAGCTTAACCTCTCACTTGTATGACAGTCGTATCACATTCCATTATATTGTCACCGATGCGTGAACCAAACAAACAAACACAATAGTTAACAATGTCAAAAATAGGGGTACAGCAGTCAACATTGTGTTATCATCTTAATCACTATAAAAACAACAAATGTAACGAAGAAGCACAAAAAGGCATACATCAAGTTAACATCCTCATTTTGATTATATTATACGATTTTATTTGTCTATGTAAAATGCATAGAATTCATGTGAAAGACCTGTGAATTTGAGAAGAGGATTAGGGATGAAAACGCTGTTAACTTGTTGTTGGTCTGCATATATAACCGTTGCAGTGAATTCTCCGGGTTTAAGTTTAAAACTTTGAACATCATTTGGTTCACGTTTAAGGCAAATATCTATGATAGATGAATAGTTATTCAATACATTGACATTACACGCTTATTCTTATTTCTTGTTAATTTCAATACCGAATGCTACGTCCCATGCACTTGTTATAAGAAATCCATGTTAGTCGGGCTTTACATAGACCCAACAAGCTTATTCCTCATGAACACCACATTGGACAACCGAATATTAGTGGGCAGTAAATTCTAAAAAGTTATCAAAGGTACCAGGATTATAATTTAGTACGCCAGACGCGCGTTTCGTCTACACAAGACTCATCAGTGACGCTCATATCAAATTATTTATAAAGCCAAAAGTAGAAATCTTGGGCTTTCTCAATCTTACTTCTTATCTTTCTTCCTGCATGAAGTCAGCCTCATAATAATAAAGAAACAAATCGGCAAGTAGAGGGGCACAGTTTGTTCCCATTGGAATGCCGTCTGTTGAAAAACACGTCCTCCGAACGTAACAAATATGTTGTCAATCAAGAAATCGTGCATCTTGATAATATCAGTTTCAGAGAATTGTTTGTTTGAATCAGAGTGATCCTTTACAAAGTAGGATTTATCCCTCCCTGAAACAAGATACTTGTATCTACGTTGGCCATTCTTTTTTATGAAGCAAAGCATACCAACTCTTTCAATTTGTCTCTTAGGTTGAAATGTGAAATACTTGTGTAAAGAGTAGAAAAGTCAAATGTTTTTATACTGTTACAATAGTAAACTATTAGAATTAATAGTAAATAGCAAATACACTCTATTTATAGTATATGTATGATCATAGTATACAGAAAAACGCGAAATTAATTGTCCTGTCTCAAGTACTTATTATGTTTAAACAGGCCTAAACCAGGGGAAGTCTTGTATATTTCTCAAAAAGTCAGTCCGATGACGGAAACAATATCTGGACGCCTTTATTTTTATATTCCTCCCAAAACATGCAAAATAAGCCAAACTGAATACGGTAAGCAAGGATGATAAATGCTAGAACACACCCGTTAATTCGCAGGCGCTCAGAGCGTAGTTGAAAGTATGTAAACTGTTGTAGGATAATTTTTTAAAAAGATTTAATGACTGGAGAATTTCAGGAAAGGTATCAAAAGTCATAGGTACTTTGGGACAGGTTTTTCTACCCCTCCTCCTTTTTTTCCCAAAATTCCCATTTTTTTCTATGTATTTCAATATGAATATACGTTTAGTATATTATGTACTTTCATTACTATAAATAAAGTGTGTTTGCTTTTTACTATTAATTCTCAGTTTACTAATCAATCCACGGCGGGCATTGATATATTATATAGACCATCTCTATTTATTATACTTAGTAACCCGATGATGTTTTGTAAAAGATTTTATGACTGGAGAATTCAAGAAAATGTATCAACAGTCATAGATACTTTGGGACATGACAATTGTTATTCTAACCTAGTTCGTGATTTTTTGGCTCAAAAATATCCATTTTTTTGTTTACTTAATGTAATAATGTAAGTGTTTATCTGTATATTATGTACATTCATTTTAAAAAGAGTTTCCCAGGTAAAGGGGAGAGTTTGGATCCCGCTAGCATGTTCAACCCCGCCACATTATTTATGTATGTGTCTATCCCAAGTCAGGAGGCTGTTATTCAGTGGTTGTCGTTTTTTTATGTGTTACATATTTGCTTTTCGTTCATTTTTTTTATATAAATAAGGCCGTTAGTTTTCTCGTTTGAATTGTTTTACATTGTCATATCGGGGCCTGTTATAGCTGACTATGTGGTATGAGCTTTCCTCATTGTTGAAGGCCATACGGTGACCTATAGTTGTTAATGTCTGTGTCATTTTCGTCTCTTGTGGACAGTTGTCTCATTAGCAATCATACCACATCTTCTTTTTTTTATATGTATTTGCTCTTTACTATCAATCCTCAGTCTACAAATCGATCCACGGCGGTCATTGACATATTATATAGACCCTCTCTATTTTATAAACTCTGTGCCACCGTGAATAGTAATCTTGAAAATAATAGCAGATAGCAAATACACTTTATTCATTATGAGTCTTTGTATGTTCAAAGTACAGAAAAACACAAACTGGAAGTATAATCTGACTTAAAATTTTGTCCAATGACGGAAAAATATCCAAACAGATTTTTTTTCGTTTTTTTCCCAAAATAATCCAAACTGAATAATCATAAGAATAGATGACAAATGCGACTATACTTGGTACCTAGAGGACACAGAGGTATGATGATTAATTAATTGTGGAAGGAAGAAAAGCGACACACAAAATGAGGTCTTCTCGTTTAATAGTATAGATTATAATTGACTGTTTTGGGCTATTTCGTGGCGGCCGATTTGCATTGTTGAAGGAAGCTGGGGTTCTCGATGAAACCACCAACCTTCGATGTTAAAAGGATATTTTGAATTCGAAGGTAAATTTCAAAACTATCATTCATATGTTGCAGTGTTCAAAATGTGCATTATCTGATGTTCAGTAGTTGTCGTCAGTTTATGTGGTTCATAAGTGTTTCTCGTTTTTCGTTTTTATATAGATAAGATCGTTTATATTCCCGTTTAAATGGTTTTACACTAGTATTTTTTTGGGCCCTTTATACAGGGTCATTTATTTTTATAAATAGTGTCTAGGATGGAGAGTTGTCTCATTGGTACTCATACAACATCGTTCAAATTTATTTATTGCTAATCCCAAATACATTATAAATTGTCAGATTTTTTGACGTCGAAATAAAGCATTCCCTTTTAAGTTTTGTACTTAAGTATGCTAAGTAACGTGATAAAATCAAATTATTTTGAAAACAGTTATACTTTATAAATTCATTCCATCTTCAGCGTTTTGCTTAATTACTCTGAAATACGAACGCTAAAACTCAACTGTTGAAAGCCGTGGATATTAACACACATTCAAAAAGGAAGAAGCCATCAAAAATAAGCTGAATTGAAACTTTAGATTCCCTGCTAGTTAAAAATATCGAATAGAATTATTTACCTGCACATCGGCGTCCATCGTATGAAGTCGTTCCAGCTCTGCACGCTAAATGAATAAATTAACGAGATTTTTAGTCGATACCTTAAACAAATTATTCCTTCTTTAAAAAGATTTATATACTTTTTTCGTTTACCATATACATACAGGTTTGACAACTTGAAAACAAGCTATTAACGAAAATCTGTTTTCAGAACTGATTATATGTTTATGTTTATAAAGAAAAGAAGATGTGGAACGACTGCCAATGCGACAACTCTCCACAAGAGACCAAAATGACACAGAAATTGACAACTATAGATCACCGTACGGCCTTCAACAATGAGCAAAGCCCATACCACATCGTCACCTGTAAAATTCTTCAAAATGACAATGTAAAACAATTCAAACGAGAAAACTAACGTTCTTATTTATGTACGAAAAATGAACGAAAAAGAAAAATGTAACACACACACAAACGACAACCACTGAATTACAGGCTCTTGACATAGGACAGACCCATACATACATAATATGGCGGGGCTAAACATGCTAGTGGGATCTCAACCCTCCCCTAAACTAGGACAATGGTTTAACAGTACAACATAAGAACGAACTATAATTTTTTTTTGAAAAGTCTTAAATGTTTCAAATTGCAATCATATTTTTTCTGTTGTTTAGGATTTTGATTTATTTATACATTTATCCTGTTCCTAACTATGCTATATTTATAATGCTTTTTTGTTATTTTATATTAATATAGATCTTGTCTATATACCAGCTTTAATTACTTGGAATATCTACTAATTTTCACGTCTTCGTACTACATTTGTATGAACTTTAAGATTATTCCCCTTAAATCTGTACAGGGAAGTTTCAGCAAGCTCTATTTGTATAGTGTATCTAGTGTTAAATTATGTATTTATATGAGAGAACTTTCTTGGTATTCCTAATTATCGGAAGATTTTTATGCACATAAGTAGTATACCTAAAACAACAAAGTTATTTTTCATTTACCTGTATATATTATTAAAACCGTTTTTTTTTTTCAAAAGTGATTATTTTCGAAGGGTTAAATATTTCACGGTGGTGTCTTGCCATGACTTTGTTTTTTTGCTTTTTGGCCTTGAATGATTGTTCCTGATATTTTGTTAACTGCATTTGTATTCAGATATCGCAGATCAAATTTATTCGTTCATAGTGTGTTAATTTACGTTTTTTGATTGAGTTTAGCCTGCCAATAGATATTTTATCGTGTGTTTTTTTATGTTGTGATGTTTTGCTATTGTTTCAGAAAAAGGGAGAAGGTTTGGTACCATTAAAACGTTTAATCACGCTGCAAATGTTTGTACCTGTCCTAAGTCAGGAATCTGATGTACAGTAGTTGTCGTTTGTTTATGTACTTTATACGTGTTTCTCGTTTTTTTTTATAGATTAGGCCGTTGGTTTTCCCATTTGAATGGTTTTACACTAGTAATTTTGGGGTCCTTTATAGCTTGTTGTTCGGTGTGAGCCAAGGCTCCGTGTTGAAGGCCGTACATTGACCTATAATGGTTTACTTTTATAAATTGTTATTTGGATGGAGAGTTGTCTCATTGGCACTCACACCAAATCTTTCTATATCTATAAAAGATATTGTCAAAACTTTGATAACAGTATGTTGTATGCTGTCTATATTTTACAGTGAATTTGTATAATCAGGGATTATGTAGAATCCCTGATTTTTCAGGGAATATGTAGAATCACTAAAATCATTAGTAATTATATATAATCCCTGAAAATAACCAGTGATTTTACATAATCACTGAACATTTTAATAATTATTCTACAAATTCCCTAATATGATTTCAGTGATTATGAATAATTTAATGATCCTTTGTTTGATAAAAAAATAATATAGACATATTATATTTTTTTCTTTCATTAATTCCTTGCCAGATGAAATAATTTTGCTTTTAAACACAGAGGATGATCTAAAAGATATAACCAACACAGGGTTTCGAGATACGGTTCAAGACATTCAAAATTAATATCAACAATAGCTTTACATGTATTGGTTGTTTATTAAAAGCCAGCGTCAAATGAATATTCAGGTAAAAAGAAGATGTGGTGTTATTGCCAAATGAGACAACTGTCAACAAGAGACCAAAATGACACAGAAATTAACATCTATAGATCACCGTACGGCCTTCAACAATGAGCAAAACCCATACCGCATAGTCAGCTATAAAAGGCCCCGGAATGACTATGTAAAACAGTTCAAACGAGAAAACTAAATGCCTTATTTATACTCTATTTTTAAATCCACAAAGCATGTTATTTGTGATACATGTAAGGCAAATGGTGAAGAAGATTATGGAACATCTGTTTTGTGTGATTTTGTTTTTGTTTAAATGAACAAAACATTCAAACTGTGAGAACTTAGGCATCTAAATGTAGGAAAAACAGGCAGAACTTAGGATTGTCACATAGAAACAAATTTTAGAGGAAGCTTGCATTTGGTGTAATATTCTCATAGCAATTCCACATGTTAAAAAAGGAAAGGGAAACCCGAAAAACATAATGACAATTGTTTAAAAAAAAAGTCTGAAAAAGGATATCGCCTGACTACAAAACATGGTATCTTTCTTGTTCGAACCGGTTCAAGGTTGCAAATTCCCATCTTATGTTGGGGAGTACCATCAGATGTTTCACTGAACACTTTATTTCACTTAGGCGTGTCGTTAAAATCTGATTCGATATGTACAGGAAAAGGTTTTCTAAAATGTGGATATTGTGGTAATAACAGATGTGAAGCATATTATTTTGATATATTGTGTTTCACATTTTCATGTAGTGTCCCTAACATTTAAAAAAAATTAGGTAATCATTTTGATATATTGTGCTTAACATTCTACAATTTATGTTACTTTATAATGATGTTTTTATGTGATTTTATAGAATAAATAATTTAAAGTTTATTCATTTTCTTTATAAATAAAACTATTTCTTCATTTCAGTTATTATGTAGAATCCCTGACGTTTTTTCTAATGATTATACATAGTCCCTGAAAATTTTAGTGATTATATATAATCCCTAAACTAGCCAGTGATTCTACATAATCCCTGAAAATTTCAGGGATTCTACATAATCACTGATTATACAAATTCACTGTTACATATAAATGTTTTCATTCGTTTTTTTATAAAATATTATGCAAGCGTTTATTTGAATTTTATCACAGATACTATATAATTTCACATGTCTACATTACATTCGACCAATTACATCTTTTGTATGATGAATCAAACAATAATCTTCTGATCGTAAGCAAAAGAAATGTGACTTAATTTTCAATAATAAACATATTCTTGATAAAAAAAAAAGTGATGGCGCAATGGCTGATAATTTTGTCGAAGTATAATTCTGAGAAAAACAGCTACCCATCAACTGTACTTTAGATACACATCAATATAATGTTCATTTGAATGCCGATATGAATGATTGGTCCATTATCAAGTATATGTATTACATAACAAAATGCTATGAAATTCATGGTTCCGAAAGCATGCTAATAACATCCTACTTGACACTAAAGTTACCTTGTATGCATTTTTTTAACCGAAAAACTTTGTAATTTTTTAAAATACAAAAACATTGTGTTATCACTATCAGAAGTTCACGTTTATATTCTAAGTTAACATATAAATCAGGATTTCTGAACACAAAGTATTTCGTTGTATTGTTTTGACATAAATATAATTGAACAATGTCACGATCATTGCGACATTCCGGAAGAGTGTGCATTGTTTTAGATATTAAATGAAATGGTTAATTCATTTCAAGGAAAACGAAATTGAGATTTGGTTTTTGAAAGGGAATGTCCCATTCATATTTTTTATCACATTATTTTTTTAGATTCGAACAATTAAATAAAGTTCTTTATGAATTATTAAAAAAAATACACATTGTTGTTAACGTTTATAAGATACACTGTCATAGAGATCTGGATACAAAGAGTTTGCGAAAATTACCCTGCCAACGTAATGACAACATTGAAAGTTGATATATATATTTTATATGACATCCTATACCAAAGACGAATTCTATGATAAAAAAAAAAATCCTTCACATCAAAAACTTTATTTAAAAATAATAAAAACATATGAATAATGCAAGGATTTATTTATACCATTATCCATTTATTGCATATTTTATGTAGAGTTAGCAGTAAGATGTATATTAATATAAAATATTTCATTACCGAAAATGTCAAATCATTATGAATAAACATCCCAGATTACCCGTTTATTCTTAAACTATATTAAATAATAAAAAATCTTGTTATTAAGGAAGCATTGCAAATGTGTAACTTTACTAACTGCTCCATGTCGAAAGCCTCCAATATGACTTTGAGATGAGGAACAAAAATAAAAGCTCTGTTTTATTACAATACTATTGTTTACGCAATGTTAGTTTTGTAAATGAAATGACAACTACCTATCTTTTATCCTCCCACAGGGAAGAAATCATAAAATATGAGTTTAAAACATATTTACATATTCGGGAATTATTTACGAGTGCACAACTTTTGTGGTGTAAGAGCACGCCATATGTTCATATTGTGAAAATCGGAGGAAAAAGCAATCTTGAGAATTTGTGAAATATTTTTTTTTTATGGAACTATACATAAATAATGTCCCGTTTGATTTATCTTTAAATTGTCGAACGGTTTTTCAGATTACCACACAGAGAAAAGGATACATTAATATTAGCGTTATGATCTTAATCAAACAATATACATGTACACATAGGATTTAAGTGTGGAAGTATATGTAAAGAGTTACCTCTGCATTGGTTATTGATCATTTCGTAGTTATTGCAGCAAGTAAAAGCACTACAATTAAAAAAAATATATATATATGAATTGATCAACTGTACTTAAAGTTATAGAAATTCAAACAATTTAGTATACTTATAAAACAATGAAAAAAATTATATACACTTGTATCTTCGTTACCTATAGGTTGCATTTCTGTAAATATTGACAATGAAACTTCTCATAGGAACTCCTTTTACGACTAAAACTGTACCACTTTTACTATGAAGTTTTGAAAACAATCTTATCCTAGAAGTAAAATATGCACCACAATTTTTGTTCAAAGGTCAAAATATAGGGTTGTGCAGCATATTTTCAACGTTTATATGCCCTGAACTTCTCAGAGTTTAAACTAATACTAATTTTCGTAACTACCTTTACCTCGAATGAAAGGTTAACACAGATTTCAATGTAAACAATAAACCATGTTTATTTACTGGTAACATTCCCAAGTCATGTCTCTGTGAGATGGAACACAGAGAGCATAACTGGGAACCAGTATGTAAACAAAATTAATTTTCTATGAATATTCAAGATCTCCCCAAAAGACGCGTGTTTGGGAAACAGCTGTATTTACAAAGTGCAACCTAAAGCAGACATATTTACTTCATTTCTCAAACTCAATGATTGGATTAAATCTGAAAGTTCTTTCGATCTACACTTGTCTCACTTTCAATTTGATTTTTTTTTAATCCAGATAAAACAATGAATTTAAACCTTTTTTGCTGTTGGTAAGGTAATTCCCTTAACGGAGTGATAATGAATTCGTTCACCAACGGACAGTACAGCCGAAATGTACACAAAAGCATTGATGAGACTTATATATTTTTTTCCTAAAAAACTGCGTTGTGTATATCATTGTCCCAATTTCGTATCGTATTTCTGTACGTCTTATATTTCAGGAAAATTGATTATTGTTTTTTTTTTTAGAAAGAAGTGATTTTGTGTAGATTGTTTGCTTGTGAAATTGTTTCATCAGCTTATGGCCACTGACACGTGTTTTCAAGAGTTAATATAAAAGTCAAATAACCTCTTCGGAATAACATCTTTGAAATAAGATCGCCCATATCAAGTAGGAAAATAAGCTAATGGAATAATGATACAACAACCGTATATGATCAGATTAAAGTGGCCCAATGAGGTCGACGATGCATCACAAATGGAATTTCAGGACTAAATACTCTGAGCCTGTTATTTTGTGATAGTACGTGGCACTATTTTCATTACAATGGCGATAAAAAGATAAATAGATGAAAAAATCTAGCAACCCGTGTTTGTTGAAACATATAAAAAGTAAATTTTTATTTCAAAGCCTAGTTTTTAGAAATTCACAGCTAAGTGAACAAAAAAAAAAATTACACTTTAAATACCAAATACTTACCCTGCTTTTGTCTTACAAACAATCCAAGTATCAGATATTTGATAGGTTACCCAACAAATAAATAAAAATATCACTTGATGCTTCATTTGTAATTTACAAGATAGAACGGAATTGTTTCAGGGAGGGCCCTCAGACAAATGTTTAAATCAATTGAGAGTAATTTGTCGATTTATGATATTTAAGCATTGTTAAGTATATATAATTAATTATAATTACTCATCGAAACAGATGTTGAATGTAGTAGGATTGTACAACGGATGCTGGCACTTAAATAATTTGCATGTATAATTTGTGATGAAAAATTAATTAAAATACTATTGATTATCTTTATATTAACAAATATTGAAAAGACCCTAATAAATGATAATCATAGGTGCCCATACAATTGATTGATTCCTTTGTATACTATATTCAATGTCCGTGCTTTATAGGGAGGAGTATGTAGTCTACGGTAATTGTGTGACATTTACAATTTGAATTAAGGCATCGCTTAGATATTTTGGTTAAGAATACCATCAGAAAATGTTGTCAATTTGCTGGCATAAATTAGTCAACTACCTTATTTCTTTTCCATAAAACAAACTTTTTTATAGGCATGTTGTAGATATATATATTCAAATCTTGAACCGAACACTCTTGATGGGCCTTACTTTTGAATAGCAAAAGACAGTCTGCTGGGGTATTTATCTATGTATATTTGTATATTTGTGTGTGTGTCTAAACTTTTCAATGTAGAAATAATAAAACCGCTCATTTGAAAAAAATGTTAAGTGTAAAAAAACGACCTTCTAAAAATGGTAAACAAAAATACTACTGATATATTGATATTTCGATTGTATATATCATCAAGTTCCACTTGTCACAAGCACATGTACATATAGTGATATGTGAAGTGTTTTGAAAATATTTCGTCTGTTCGTGTCTTTCCTAGATCAGGCTAAATATATACATTCTTGTATTGTACTGTTACACCACTGTCAGAGGTTACCGGAGGGTTTGGATCCCTCTAACATGTTTAACCCCGCCACATATTAGGCTGTTAGTTTTCTCGTTTGAAGTGTTTTTTATTGTTATTTCGGGGACTATATGCGGTATGGGCTTTACTCATTGTTAAAGGCAATACGGCGACCTTTAGTTGTGCATTTATGTTTAATTTTTGTCTTTTATAGAGCGTTGTCTACTTTGCAATTATACCACATCTTTATTTTTTTTTATATATATTAGTTAAATTGTATCAATTAATTGAACTGTATTTTATGTCTTCTTTGTACATCAATTTCATTAGTTTTTTTTTTTTTGTTTTTTTTTTTTTTTAACATTGTTATTTTTTTTTTAGAATAGATAGATTTAAAATACCACGACTTTATCTGTTAATGCACACAGTATTAAATTACAATGGCTGGCAGTTAGTCCAGGGAATATCAGAAAAACTTTGCACAATTTGTTTAAAGCATGGAATTTGATATATAAGCTCTTAACACCATTCTAATCAAAATGAGATATAGAGCCATATTGGAAGTAGATATTTTTCAGATTGGTTCAACTAGATGATTATATGAATTTGAAGATTTTGGTTAAGGAGCTGAACCGTTGATGATAATTCGTTATTTTCCGTTGTTTTTGTTTTCTTGAATACCACACCATTACCATACACCACAATTATATTCTACCATACTGTACATGTTGAACATCTTACTGTAGCTTTCTTAATTTCTGCAACCTGGAGTTATTTTCTGAAAGCATTTTTACTCATCTGAGCTTCTTTAAGCAAATGAGTTGGCATATATCCGCTGCATTTGTATTTGAGAGAAAATGCAAAGCTGTCTGGTAATGTGTTTTCAAATTTTGATTCTGTTTATAGACGGCCTTTCCTCGGCTAAGCATTACACATTTTACGATTTAAAACGTGTTATTACAAAAAAAATCAGTTTACCGAATAATAAGTCCTTCCAATCAAACTACGTGGCTACAAAAAACAAAATATTTGTTTTTCTTATGTATGTCACAAAACGAATGTTTGTATATAAATGTCTACACATTGTTTCAAATAAAATTCATACTGGGTTTGATGGAAACTGATTTACAGTCCCCTTTGATTTTAAGAAGTGGTTGGATGAGTTTTGTTGTAAGTTTCTGTCTTACATCGTTCATGATTTGTTTATTTTCCTCTAAGGGTTTCACATGCCTTTATTGTTAACAACGAAAGTTTAAAAGTTGAAAATCCTTTGGGTGAGGATTCTAATATTCGTATCAAATATTTTACTTTCCTCCCCGAGGGTATCACCAGCCCAGTAGTCAGCACTTCGGTGTTGACATGAATATCAATTATATGGTCATTTTTATAAATTTTCTGTTTACAAAACTTTGAATTTTTCGAAAAACTAAGGATTTTCTTACCCCAGGAGTAGATTTCATCCGTATTTGGCACAACTTTTGGAATTTTGGGTCCTCAATGCTCTTCAACTTTTTATTTATTTGGCTTTTTTAACTATTTTGATCTGAGCGTCACTGATGAGTCTTATGTAGACGAAACGCGCGTCTGGCGTATAAAATTATAATCCTGGTACTTTTGATAACTATTTACTTTATGTTTGATAATACATTTGCAGAACAAAACAAAACAAAAAATGCAACAAAATAAGTTAATGAAACTCCTAAACAATTAATCTAAACATCAAACATATGGTATTTCAGAATGCATTTTAGTTGATAGAAATAAATCTTAAATTGTTATGACATTCATTTTTGTCGAAGGTTCATATTTGATTTGCTAGACCAAGATTATATCTATATAAGATACAGATGCATGATGATAGAAAATAACTGCTTTGACAAAAATGTCACAAAAAAAGAAAAAAGAAACAATAAAATAATAATAAAGACAACAATGTATCTGAAAACTCGGTGACAGTAATGCTAACCTGTAATAAATTTCGTTGTGATGCTTGTGTTTGGAATACATCCCACTTTAGCATCACATCTGTTGTATAGATAATTAATTACTTGAGCGTGACAACAAAGAATGATGAAAAACAACAAGTTTACAATACAAAGGAGGTAATACAAGAATCTCTTCTGTAGCTTTACATGAGTTAACAAGTATGTGATTGTCACAAAAAATAAAGCTATTATTTAAGGGATTAAAAGGTGTCTTTCTACTTAAAAATAAAATGTGCTTGAGTCGTTTTCTTTTTGTTGAATTTTAGTTCCTGATGCTCTTTATCGTTTTTGCGCCAATTGCTCTAAAATGATCGATTTTTTATATAAGTTGCAGTGTGAGACTAAAGGCTGCAAAACTTGTGAAATTTTAATAACATAAGCTGAATTCACTAGCAATTTAATCAAAGTCATATTTTACCAGAAGTTACGATGATCTGAATTGTAAATCGATAAATGTCGTCTACAGATTAGAGGGCACCCTTTGGTCGGTGAAACGAAAGGAAGGATAAACAAACGTTTGTGTGGTCATAGATCAGACATTAATCTCAATGCAAACAACATTCTTTACCAGCATTTTAATCAGCCCGATCGCTTCTATGACAATTCGCATTATTGAAAAAATATACCATAGCTTTAACAATCGTAATCTTACAACGCCTCTCCGTAGACAAAAAAAAAGGACTACTGGATTAAACAATTGGGAACTGCGACACCATATGGTTGCAATGTCAAAATTGATGGTATAGTTATTCTATCTAGGCCTTCGTGTAGCTCGTTGAATGTGATGAATATTTTCAACTCTACTCCTCGACGTAGACGCAGTCATGGTCATCGTCGTTATACATCTACTACTCTGCATGATGTGTCTATTAATGAATTGCAACAATTTATACAAAAGCCGTAAGGTATTCATCACATTCACATGAAACTTTATTCATTATCCCTGTCTAAACTTCATTCTCTGTTCAATATATGTTTGGAAACCACTTTTACAAACCCCATTCAAACCAATACAAACTTACATCTATAATTTCGGATATTGCAAGTCACAGACTTTTCAAACCAGTCCACATTGGAAAAGATCATTCCTTAATCTTTCTTTTGCCAACAAAGGTCTCGATGGCGTCAACTTAGGCAATATCCTTCATCATAAATCAGTTCAATCTAAAATACCTCCTTATTTCAAAGATCAGTCTGTACCAATAATTTCTTATACCTATACCAAACCTATTGCTACTAAAATTTTCAATTACAAACAGGTTTTGTAGGATCATCACTAGGAAATACAACTTTAAAATTTTTGATTGATTCAGTCGAGGATTATGCCAGGCAATGACTTAGCGCAAGAAGGAAGAAGTAGACACTCTTTCAGAATGGATTTAGGCCGTGAGGTCGTTGATACAAATCAGAATTCAGAAACTGAATGGGTCTATCTATCAATGCCCATACTACGTCAATCTTTAAAGACCCAAATGATGCAAACACTTATCCCACCTCCACGATAAATATGTTGTTGTCCCAGCAGATAAAGCCCCAAATAATATCGTGTTTGTGTATAAAACTCATTCCATTAACTGCTTGATAAAATAATTAGGTATTGACAATTGGAAACTCAACATATACTCTCACGATACCTACCAAAGAGGAAATACTGGATAATCAAAGGTCTGTTATATGTTCCTTTTGGAATTTTAACCAATGATGAAGAACTGGATCTTCCATCACTGTATTGGATATATCAACTACATAAGTGTCCTTACAAACAACGATATATTGCTGGGTCTTCCAAGTGCTTCACGAAACCTCTTTCTAAATTATTAACTTCTATTTTAACAGCAATCAAAGAAGGCATTCAAATGATTGTCACTATTCTAGACGTGGCGTGAATCAGATGTGGATACTTAAAAATTCCAAAGATCTTTTAGAGTACATACAATCTTACTCTCTTTCATCTTGTAATAGTATTAAAACATTTGACTTTTCTACACTTTACAGAACTATTCCACATTCCAAACTAAAAGACAAGTTAAAGAGTTGGTATTGGTTTGTTTCATAAAAAAAAAATGCCCAACGTAGATACAATTATCTTGGTTTAGGGAGGGATAAATCCTACTTTGTAAAGGATCAAACAAAAAATTCTCTGAAACTGACATTATCAAATGCTTGATTTCTTGATAGACAAAATATTAGTTATGTTCGGAGGACGCATTTTTCAACAGACTTTCGGCATTCCAATTGAAATAAATTGTGCCCCTCTTCTTGTTGACTTGTTTCTTTATTATTACGAGGCTGACTTCATACAGGAACTTCTTAGGAAGAAAGATAAGAAGTTAGCAATATCTTTTAACTCTACTTTCCGCTATATAGATGATGTTCTTTCACTAAATAATTCAAAATTTGGTGACTATGTTGAACGCATCTATACCATCGAACTAGAGATAAAGGATACAACAGATAGAATTAAGTCGGCCTAATATCTAGACTTACATCTAGAAATTGACAATGAGGGTCGGTTCAAAACAAACTTTACGACAAAAGAGATGATTTCAGTTTTCCAATTGTGAACTTTCCATTTCTAAGTAGCAACATTCCAGCAGC
This sequence comes from Mytilus edulis, assembly GCF_963676685.1. NCBI lineage: Eukaryota > Metazoa > Mollusca > Bivalvia > Mytilida > Mytilidae > Mytilus > Mytilus edulis. Next base: position 37,344,744 of record NC_092346.1, on the reverse strand, counting down.
ACCTGCATACGGGATATATATCTCCTAATTGCTACGATATCCCCGTGCTTGCATTTACTATAGTGATTTTCTTGATAGAGGGTTGCTGCTCACAAGGAAGCTCTTAAACCAATAGTTCCAAATGTTGAAGTTGAAATCATCCCTTCGTAAATTTTACGTACGCTATCACGAGTTGGTTGATCGTTATGTAATAAACGTTTCACAAATGATATCGGATATGTTCCTCACGTCGTAACTACAATCCCCTTCCGTTTCATGAAAGTGACCTACCGAATTAGACTATTTATCGGATTTGTTATCACATAAGCAATACAACGGGTGCCATAAGTGGAGCAGGATCTACTTACCCTCTCGGAGCACTTGAGATCACCCCTAATTGTTGGTGGGTTCGTGTTGCTTATTCTTTAGTTTTCTATGTTGTGCCATGTGTTTGTGTACTATTGTTTGTCTGTTTGTCTTTTTCAGTTTTAGCCATGGCGTTATCAATAGATAAAGGAAGATGTGGTGTGAGTGCAAATGAGACAACTCTCCATCAAAATAACAATTTATAAAAGTAAACCATTATAGGTCAATGTACGGCCTTCAACACCAAACCAGAAGCTAGAAAGGGCCCCAAAAATTACTAGTGTAAAAACCATTTAAACGGGAAAACCAACGGCCGAATCTATATAAAAAACGAGAAACGAGAAACACGTATAAATTACATAAACAAACGACAACTACTGTACGTCAGATTAACACACTATGAACGAATAAATTTGATCTGTGATACCTGAATGTTTATTTTTGATTGATGAGTTTGACTGTCCCTCTGGTATCTTTTGTTCCTCTTTTGTATGTACAGTTGTCAAATTTTAATGAATAAATATACCTTTGCGACATGTGAAATCTGTATGCTGTATTAATGATGGTGAGACGTTAATGAATAAGCATTGTATTATATTGTATTGTGACTGATCACAAACACACTTTTGGACACACTTGTAACCTTATGTGTCAGTTTTACACGGCTTACAGCGAACTCCATTTCTTGTAAAAGTTCCAATTTGCACTCTAATCGAAATAGCAAATATTTCACCAATTCTTTCAAAAGATCTTACCATAATTGTGCATTTTCCTCAATGTACAATGCATATTTTTACGTACAAGAAAGCAATGCTATCTTTTATCTGCTGAACTTTTTAATATAATTTAAAAAGCTTCACACAGGCAAATTACTATAAACAAAAGAGAAAACAATATTACTTTGTTTTCATGAAAAAAATATTTCTTTATATCTCTGATATGTGTTTACGACGAAATACTATAATTTGACAAGAATAAAATTGAATTCGTTAAAGGGGCACTAGCTACGAGATGTATAAAAAATCTAATGTCTTTATTTACATAATCAATAATGAAATGTATATTGTGTAATAATAATTAGCTTTTAACAGCCAGTATGGTTCAATTTTGTCAAAATACGCTAAAAACTCTTGATTTTGAATTATTCACTTGCAAGTGAATAATTATACCTAGGGTAAATTGTATGTGTAAAGTTATTTAAAGGAAAAGAATGTCAACATTACAATTTTGGGGCTTGTTGTTCGGTGTGAGGCAAGGCTCGATGTTGAAGGTCGTACCTTGACCTATGATGGTTTTCTTGTTATTTGGATGGAGAGTTGTCTCTTTGGCACTCATATCACATCTTTCTATATCTACTTATTGAAAAATGATAAATAATTTCATACTTGGATAGGACATCTTTGAACTTAAAAAATAGTGATGGTGCAGTAATAGGAAACAGATTTGGCCTTATCTAAACTCCTTATTTATTGTACCAAAATGCAGTGCTTGATAACAGTATTTATGCTTTGCACATGATGAGCTTCCTGTTTTATGTTTTGATAAAACTCAAATCCTGGGGCTGATACTTAACCTTATATCTCTCAGCAAAATTGAAATGGTTTATGCTTTCCCTTCATAATCAATTATTTGAATTGTTTAAACTTTATAGTTTAAATGCAATAACCTTTGATAAAACAATTGTGTTCTCCAAGAATAATTGCAATACCTTTATTAATATAGTGCAACTGTAAAGATATTAATAGCAAATAAAGATACATTTGAACAGAATGCACATTTATGAATTTTGATTAATTAATTAAATCACTTTATATGTTTTATGTTCCGTAGTTTTCAAAATAAGTAGATTTAAATTGTAAATATTTAACAGTAATCTTGCTTTAACGTATTGTCAAATTGATATGGGCAGCAGTTAATGCCTTAATCAGATGTCTCGGTTACTAATAATTATATTTATCTAAATAAATTAGACTTATTTAACGCTTTTTTATACATAATTTCTGTGAAATCATCATAATGAAATTGTAGAAATATATATAATTAAACAACTGCTGTAAATTCGTAATTCGCGGAAAAGGAACTTTGAATGATATCATATTGAACCCATGATCGATAACTCTCAAACTGAGGAGTCAAAGGTGAAAGTAAGGAAACTCAATTTTTAGTATATAAATGATATTTTTCTTGACCATGAGCGATATCTGCTGATCTTTACTTGATGTAAGGACAGTTATAATCATGCATGATCAATATCTGTACTCTGTCTTGTAAATTACAAGATAATTTTACCAATTGCATATCATAAGGTAATGTTAATAAACAGACACGGTAGCAATAATCAAAGAAGTCGAATAGATTTAATACCCACACCATATGGACTGGATTTAGACGAAGGCTAGGCTTTGGGTAAAAAGCCTGCTCTGTATATGCATCACTCATTATACTGATCTATACTATGATCTACTATATATATACCGATGTGATATCCAGTAGCTTGTGACAAAAAAACGTCAGATAGACAAAAATTGACATGCGGGATCTGTGACTGAGTTAATTCAAATCATGATTGTCAGTACTGTATTGATCAGACGGGATTCCACATTCCATATTGTAATAAATAGGTTTCCATGACTATACAAAATGCATTTTTATTATAGTCTTTTACACTGACAAAATTACTAAAGTGTTGTTCAAGACACCTAACGTTATAAATAAACTCATCATATATAGATATCAGGATAAACAGTAGTGACATATATTGATCTAGTGGTTGTAAATAAACTCAACGTATATATACCAGGATTGAAATTTGTACGCCAGTCGAGCTTTTCGTCTATAAAGGACTTACCACTGAAAGACGCTCGAATCAAACAAGTTAAAACGTAAAAAAGGACGAATTTGAAGAGCATTGATGACCTAAAGTTCAGAAGTGTTTTGTCAAATATAGCTAAGGTAATCTACAGCTGTGGTAGAAGATCCTTAGTACTATTCCGAAAAATTCCAAGTTAATTTATAATTATGACCATATCAATGATAAATGAGTCATAAATCAAGGCAGCACAGACGTACAATACCATTGCAGAGTCATCTACCCAGCGTATAGTTGTAAATAAACTCATCATAGAAACCAGGATTAAAATTTTCTGCATCTTCGGCTTACTTGATCTTGTAGCATTCCTTTTATAATTTCAGAAATTATGTTTGACTTGTTAGTTGTTTTTGGAGTGGCATTATTATTTATACAAATAATAAGAATATTATTAAGCGACTGTGATCTTCATTTACAATGGTACTGTAAGTTCGGAGAGACACCAGGTAAATAGTTTATTGCATATGTTAGTTACAGCAGAACCATTCTATTCGTGTATTCGTTCAGTGTATGTTCACTTGTTTTATTAATATATCTTTTGACTGAGTTTAGCCATTTCATTTGATATTTATAGTGGGTCTTTTTATGTTGTGATGTTACACTATTGTTTCAGGTAAGGGTGAAGATTGGAACCTATTTTTAAAAACTGCATTTGTTCGCACCTGTATTAATTTAGGAACCTGATGTTTAGTGGTTGTTGCTGTTCGGTGTGAGCCAAGGCTCCGTGTTGAAGACCGTACTATGACACATACTTTTACAAATTGTGACTTTGGTGGAGAATTGTCTCATTGGCACTCATACCACTCATTTTGATTTCTAAGTAAAATAATCTTCTTCAGAACGTTATCAAAATAATGCTTTTCCCGCACAATACAAGTCTGAAATCATCACAAAAAGATTTTTTTCTAAACCTTTGTATTCTAAATAATTATTTATGTTGTGTTTTTGTTATCTATCATTCCGTTGTTTTATAGTTTAGTTTATTTCATGTATTAGTTTTGGTAGTAAGTTCTTTAATTAGTGTTTTGTTAACCCAGTAATCGAAATTAAAAAAAAAATATATATGAAAATGCCGCAAGTTTACCACGCCATATTTTCGTGTACACGAACCTATACGAAAGGGAAAAAACTGTATCATTTTCAGGTTCAAAGGTCAAGGTCGTTGTCACAGCTGTTGGAATAGACTGAAAATAAATTTTAGTTGCAGTCTGTTGATTTTAGACGAATTCTTGAACCCTTGTTTGATTTGAAAAAAAAACCCAACTTATTCTAGCTGTTGAAAGTAAGAAAGAACGAAAATACATCGTCAGTTGTTAATGACAACTGTAAATAGAAAGACATTCTTCTAAATTTTTGTTTCTAGATTAAATTTCTTTCATAATACTTTGAAATGTTCTAAAATATTTTTATTTGGTTTGTGCTTCCTCGTTTGGTGATTCGGACATGGTCACTGGACCCCCATTGCTCAAAAGAAGGGTCTTCTGTATATCATCATAGAAAGAGATTATATGATTTGATAGTTGTGTGTAAGGATTGAGTTATAATTTCTAAATTTCTAAATTAAATTTCTTAAAACACTATTTTAAACAACATATCTGAAATATTGTTTTGAATATACCCCTTTAGATCTGGAAGATTAACCGGGATCAGCGTAATCCTAGTGCAGTTAAAAAATAAACTTACAATATAACTGATCTATTGTATTATTTTGTATAGAGCACTTGGAGAACGATAAGGGACTATCCGATTTGAATTTTCGTAAGAGGTCGATATTTTTGTTATTTTATCCTTTGGTTTTTGTTTACGTTTATAATTTTGCAAACTTTCGCGTAAAGTATGTAAAAATCATGTTTGACATTCAAAATGTCGTTAATGATGACAATACTGTTATAAGAAGGAGGTAGATCGTGAAATATGACTTTTATCAACTCATCCAAATTATAATTTTTCTTGTCTTATTATCCTATTTGTACGTGGGTGTGGGTGATTCATTTATTTTCATCAAGTTTTAAATCTAAAGGCATCGTTGTTTCATCTGTTATGTAATAGTGAAATTGGTTTAGCTCTAAAAGATCTTGAATAGACGTGCAATCTTCAAATTTACAAATTGAAAATACAAATCAATTTGAAAAGCTAATGGAAAATAATCAGACATTTCTATACATTTGTAGCCTTATCTAATTCACACATCTGAACATAACTGTCATTGTTTGAAGGATATGAAATGATTTCTTGCTATTGCAGCCTCACTGAAAGGCAAAGTGGTATGGATAACGGGTGCCTCCAGTAGCATTGGAGAAGCTCTGGCATACAAGTTATCATCAGTTGGATGCAAACTTATATTATCAGCAAGAAGAGAAGATAGATTTAAACAAGTCAAAGATCATTGTCTAAAACGTATTTCTTTTTTACAGAACATTTTGTTATTTTGTTTGACTAACGCATGGCTTAATGTCACCATTCCAACAACATATATCTAGTGTTTTACTTGTAATTTTTCATTTTTGTCGTTAACATAAATTTGTAACGAAACAAAATTTTCAGTTACCAAACGATATGTAGCTAAATAATATTCCCAGTATGTATTTATATAGTGTTTGCGGTAGTCCGTATCATTTCTATTTTTATGTTATCATAAAATAGATCTATTAGTAGACCAAATGAAATACTGTATCACAGCTCTCTTTTAAAAGTGAATTATTTTTGATATTTCAACTTTAATAATTTTTAATACTCATAAGACAAAAGATAAATGTCTAAATCGTATTTTTCTTTTACGTTACTTTGTATAATCTTGTTTGCCTGACGCATGCTTTCAGTAATCCTTTCAACAACATACTAGTATATCTAGTGTTTTAGTTTTTGTAATGTTTCATTTGTGTCGTTTAAATATATTTCAAACGAAACAAAATTACAGTTACAAAACAATATGTAGCATAACAATAGTTCCATTAAAAAACAAGCAAAAACAGAAATTTATATGAATAATAGAGCGGAAAAATGCCGAGGAATAGATGTTATGGTAAAAATAAATAAAGAAAGGGAAAATAGTAAAATAAGCAATTGAATAAAGAAACGAAATATCCCATCTAGACTTTCATCATTATTCTAATTTCAGAAAATCCAGGAATTGGGACAGAAGACATCTCCATTTTACCACTTGATCTTTTGGATTTTGGAAGTCATGCAAATGCAGTTGAAGTTGTACTTAAATATTTCAAAAAGGTTTGTTATAATTTTTATTGTCTATTATGTTCTATTTTAGACTGCCCTTTTTCGGATCATATTCCATATAAGGTTTAGAAGCACCATTACAAAACTTGATATTCTAAATGCTTTCCGACTATTTCCAATGTGCACATGATTAATTTGAATCAAACTCCTACTGAATCAAACTGAAGATAATATAGTACAATACAAATTAATATATGGCTATGAATTTAAATTAATTTAGCTAAATATTAAAAAAAAAGCAATCTTGGATTTTTATCCTATTTTTCAGATAGACGTGCTTGTAAATAATGCTGGTCGATCACAGAGAGCATTATGGGAGAAAACAAGTCTTGAAGTTGATAAAGCAATGTTAAATGTAAATGTTCTCGGTCTTCTGTCACTAACAAAATGTATCTTACCACAAATGATTAAACAAAACTATGGAAGGATTGTTATTACAAGTAGTTTGGCAGGAAAGTTAGGTATGAAGACGATGTATGTTCATGTATTTTTTCCCACACTTTCCCCTTGAAAACACAGTCAGATAGATAAGAAACTTATTGTTTGTGTAGAGTTATATAAGCTTCATTTAAAGAACGTTATTATGTTGCACTAGATTATCAAATTAAACCGTACCTAGTTGTTAAACCTCATGTGCATTTTTACAATTTATGTCTTTTAAGTGAGTCGAGTCAAAAATAATCAACGCGTCGAAGACCTGTTACAATAACAAATATACAAACCAAATGAAGACACACGCGAGAATGACAAGAATTCCAAAAGAAGGAGACTGTTTAATTTGTAAAAATGCAAAGCGATTACCACTTTTCATTCCAAGTAGTCTTTTTTTTAAACTGCATGGAATCAAACACCACGTAAAGGTCTACATGTGTATATATGTTAAATGGTTTTTTTGTGTATATTCTAGAATATTTTTATTAAATTTATTTGTGTTCTTGTTGTTTCATTTTAGGAGCACCAGGACTAGGTTCTTATAGTGGATCAAAACATGCCTTACATGTAAGTCTTAATCCTTGATACTTTCTTTTTGATTACCGGTGTATACATATAGATTCTTACATTGATACGAGTGGGTTATCGGATTTATCCAATCGAGGTAGTTAAATTATCAATTTTAAAGTCTGAGCCTCGTCGAGGACTTTAAAATTTATAATTTAACTATCGAGATTGGATAAATCCGATAATCCACGAGTAACCATGTAAGAATCTGTTTCTCTAATCATTAAAAAATTAATTTTCTTTTTTTGTTAAACGAAAATCCCCTTCGAGTGCCTTTCACATTCCACGAAGTTGTCAATTTCATTAACACCTGTTAGCATACTTTGATTCATTCAGTTAGCTAAAGAGGTTATGACCCTTAAAATCATCCAATGATCTTTTGAGATCACCGGCAACCACACGTTGATAAATTTTTTTTTATACAATGGGTTCGGAAAGAGATAAATTTCCATAGAATTAGAGAAGTTTCTTTACACTATCACGTAATGATTGTTAAGATAAACTTCTCCATTAAGCAAACTTCGATTAAGTTATGTCTCTATCCTAAAATGTTATGTTTGATTTTTTCACACCATTCTGCTCCGCGTCATGTTTTAGTCCTTCTAATCTAGCACACCCTGTTCCCTCGTCGTCGACATGTACTACATCACCCCAGCTTTGTTTCCTTTACGCTTATTACTCGTTCAATATAAAAATACGAAGATGTGATATGATTGCTAAATGAGACAACTTTCCACGAGAGACCAAAATCTTGTTTGAAGGGTTAAAGATACAAAGTAATATTATAATTTATTATTTTTCATAGCGCAGAATGCTCACCAATTTTATAAAGTGATTTCAACTTTTCCTCGATACGAAATTGCTAATGATAGTTTGCCTATGCATAATTTTTCTTGAAGGGTTGGTTTGAAGCATTGCGTATAGAAGGATACAACTATAATATTGATGTAACAATGGTTTGTCCAGGTCCAGTGTTCTCAGAGGCATTGCTGCATGCGTTTACTGAAAGTGGCGAAAAGGTGAGATCATGAATAGTCTTTCTGCGTTTGGGTTCCTTATGTTTTATATATATTTGGTATTAAGGGCATACGATACAGTTGGTACAGGGGAGGTAATAACTTTGCTAATGTTATTTTCGCGACGTCAAACTGTGACATACCGGGAAAAGATGCATTTTTCGACTGATTTTTATCATTCCAATTGATTTAATTTGAAAACGAGTGCATGGACCCCTATTTTTTAAAACGACATTTTGTTTCATTTTGCAGGGAGATTATGTGAACCAAATTTGATAAAACTGTAAATAGTGCAATTTTTTTTAATGTTGATAAATATACAGCAAAAAATTACGTTTTTTTTTCTCAATTCATGACCATTTGATAAATATGAGTTATATCTGGATAAAAAATGCATAAGTTTTTAGAATACTTATAAAATACAGAAATTACAAATTATTTAAAAAACAAACCAATTTGTGTTTATCTTTTAAAACAAAACAGTCCTGGCTTTCTTTCGAAACGGAAAATACGGCCACAAAGGCTTATTTTGAGCAAATATACAAAATTTCGACCTCATTTAACTGAAAAAGTAGCACATGAAGGTATATTTTTTATTACATATTTGATTTAATCAGGCAAAAAAATAGCCTATCTGAAAATTTTCATCAAACTGTAAATACGGGATCAAAACTGTATCGTATGCCCTTAAACAAATAGATTTTCTGAAGAAATTTAAAAATCTGGTTTTGCTCAATAAGCGATTAAGATTATAACACCATTTTGACTTCTGTACCCAAATATTTTTGTCATTTTTACATATTGTCTCTGTTTGTTTTGCTCATACAAACGCATCTATCCCATCGAACTAGAGATAAAGGATACTACAGATACAGTTAAGTCGGCTTCATATCTTGACTTACATCTAGAAATTGACAATGAGGGTCGGTTGAAAACAAAACTTTACGACAAAAGAGATGATTTCAGCTTTCCAATTGTGAACTTTCCATTTCTAAGTAGCAACATTCCAGCAGCACCTGCATACGGGGTATATATCTCCCAATTGATACGATATTCCCGTGCTTGCATTTCCTATCATGATTTTCTTGATAGAGGGTTGCTGCTCACAAGGAAGCTATTAAACCAAGAGTTCCAAATGGTGAAGTTGAAATCATCCCTTCATAAATTTTACGGACGCCATCACGAGTTGGTTGACCGTTATGGAATAACCGTATCACAAATGATATCGAATATGTTCCTTACGTCGTAACTACAATTCCCTTCCCTTTCATGAATGTGACCTACCGAATTAGACTATTTACCGGATTAAAATTTTGTAATCACATAAGCAACACGACGGGTTCCACATGTGGAGCAGGATCTGCTTACCCTTCCGGAGCACCTGAGATCACCCCTAGTTTTGGTGGGGTTCGTGTTGTTTATTCTTTAGTTTTCTATGTTGTGTCATGTTTACTATTGTTTTTCTGTTTGTCTTTTTCATTTTTAGCCATAGCGTTGTCAATTTATGAGTTTGACTGTCCCTTTGGTATCTTTCGTCCCTCTTTTATGACATAATGATGTATTTCTATGCCACTGCTGTCAAGTGGGATGTTTAGCTCTCTATACATCCTGGAATAATCCGTCATTTTCTACACAATGACATACATGTAACAAGTCAAAAATATGACAGTTTTTTTTATTTATTTGACGTGGTTGAGCTTTTGATTTTGCCATTTGATAAGCCGGGACTTTCCGTTTTGAATTTACTTGGAGTCGGTATTTTTGTTAATTAACTTTTTGTTTTGTTTTTGAACATAAACTTTTATATCTAACAATGAAAACAATATAATAGAACTGTATGGAACTTTGAAACACATTTCAAAATAAATTCGGAATGTACTATATAAAGTTACTCCATGAATAAATAAATCAGCTAATATATGCCCAGCAGAAAAGTACATTGTCGATGAAATAAGATAATATGAATTATGTGTTATTTACACCAAATTAAATAAGCATTTGTTAGATGAAGAGTGATTTATTAATAAAGACCTACCAATAAAAGGGTTCAATGTTTAAAACATAAACCATTTGTTATAAGATTAATGTATTGATTTTTTAGACATTTGGAGTGGAAATGAAACCTACAGAGAAAAGAATGACTGCCGAACGATGTGCTTATCTTATGTCTGTAGCAATGGCAAATGATTTAGATGAAGTTTGGTTATCAGGAAACCCAGAACTGTTCTTTTTATATTTATACCAATATTTTCCTACTATAACAAGAAGGTATATTGATAGTCTTATTTACTTTTTATTGCAAAATGTCTACTTCATTAACCTCTCGCCTCGAAATAGCCATTTTGCATTGATTGGTTGATCTTTTTGTCAAAGAACGTCTCGTCCTGTTTCTAATAAAAGTTCATCGTAAATTATCCAAGACCTTATAGATTAATACGAAGTTTTACTTCATAAATATCACAAGATTGCCTTCCGCTACGGACTTTAGGTGATGAAGTTTTGTATTTTTTATATTTTACTTTAGTTTTCCGTTATTTGTCTAATTGATTTTATGATTCTTGGTCGTATGACAATTAAATTGTGATTCGGTATTTGTGCATATTGTCATCGAATTTTTGACTTTTTGCGTTATTGGTGCAGATGGATCATGAGGTAAGAATCGATCACAAAAGGGTTTTTGTGTATTTTTTTCTATTTTGTTTACCCTTGTATTCATATTTTACTAAAAACTAACCTAGTCGAAAAAGTGTATACCTTATAAGGTATATAAATTTACTATCTACTTCAACACATTTTTTCTGTGCGTCTTTTTAAAATTTATTTGTATGTCTTTTTAATGTTTATTCCGTTTGGTTGCATGTTTGTGATGTATGTTTACACAGTTTCTGCTGCTGGATCCCAATTATTGATACATACATCTATCATGTCTGTTTGGTATAACTTAACTATATACAACTGTCATACAATTTTGAGGTTAAATTAGCTATAACACAAGGTTGTATTCACTATGTTCCTCAGAAAATGCCTGTACCAAGTCCGGAATATGAAAAATATTCAACTCTTGACCAAAAACAACGATATTTAACGTATGTGCTTCGTGCAAAAGTGGATTACTGTGTTGTTCGGTCCCTCGTAGAGTATTTTTCTATATTTCTATATTCTTCGATTAGCTATTCTACGATTAATGAATGACTTCCCTCTACGAATGAAATTCGTCATCAATTAAAAAGAGCTTGACATAAGTATTTTAGAAGGTTGTTCAGGTATCATGTCTGCTGATTTTCTTGATAATTTTGTTTTTTAAATCTGTATTATTAATTTTGCTGAACTTTTATTTATTAACCATTCAAATAATCCGTAAATTAAATCATATATATAAAAAAAGACATTCCCTACATATCAATCTTATTTAAATAATTCTGAATGATTGATAACAGGAATCCATGCTCTCTAACAACGATGATGTTTCTCAAATGCAAATAATTTTCACGAATCAAATGTCAGATTTGTAGCTTGCATGTGCAAAACTATTCGATTACTGACCATTTTTTTTATTGATCAGTATTCTTAATTGTGATAAGTGTTCATGTAACTGCAAAGTTGAACGGTAAATTAAAAAAGGTGTTATCAAACATTGCCATTATGACTCTTATATATTATCTAATGGTTGACTCCTGTCCCCATATAGAAACTTCAATTTGTTATCAATTAAGAATAAGATTATGCCGCTTTGGAAAACATTAACATTTGTCTTGCACAAGAATAGCTATGATTCTTGTCCAGATATGGCTTTTACTAATAGTCCATTTTGGCTTTATCATTTTTTCAGTTAATGACTTTCAAATATGTTGATCTCGAAAAACAAATTAAAACCTGGTGCATTAAAATTTGTAGAGTTAATCTTCTTATGGATATTGAAGTGAACAATAGACATGTATGCATGCCACACTTGGTTTCGTTTATTGACGAAGTTAATTCTATCTAAAATAAACTAAGATGGTTGAACAATTAATAGAATGTTAGAACGGTTAATGGCATAAATTGATAGCGCTGAAATGCATAACGGAAAGCGGAATAAAATATTTATTCCGCTTTCCGTTATAAATATTTTAAAAGATTCATTCATGTTTATACGGAATAACCACATCAGCAGCTTTCGTTTAGGTATTCACTCTCTGCAAGAAAAATAAGAATTTGGAATAGAAGGTCTTGAATATCGATATTAATTGTACAAGTTTAAGACATATACTCATTATGCAGATTCAATGTTGCTTCAAAATTTATATAACAGTTGTAAATATTGTAATGTCTTATGTCAGTTATTTTTTTTAACAGATTAGGAAGACGTATTGGTGCCAAACGTGTCAAGAAGCTACAATCTGGAATGACAAATTTACACTAACATCTCATGGGAACTGCAGAAATGCAATTTGTATTTGGTTTGTTTCATAATATCTTTGCAGGTACCGAAACGTGCGTCTGCTTACATAATGGATTTGATAGACATTTGAGGTTGGTTTTTTTTCAGTTTAAATAAAGAAAATGTAAAAGTTTCTTTATGCCTTACAAGGAATTAAAAAACAATCAAACTTGACCAAGGTTTTTTCAATGGAATTAAGAGTGTTATGGTGCAGCATGAGGAGTATATCAATACATTGTCACTTATATACAAATACGACATTTTATTTGAGGACCGTTAAGGAGGTTAATATAGTCAAATTTAGTACGCAAAATATGTTTTCTTTCATCGTGGAATCTCCAAAAAAAACTTTCAGTCTAATTTGAATATAACACATCAAAGAGTATTCTACGACAAGAATTTTGAAATTCGAAATTATGATTCATCCAAAGATAGTAGAACAAAGATTGTTAAACAAAATGACATATTTTCTTCAGTGACTGGTGTTTTTTAACTGATGTTGACCCTTTCAATTTGACTTACTACCTAATTTGCTTTGACCGGACAGCAGGGTTTGCATGTGAAGTAAATAGTTATCAAAGGTACCAGGATTATAATTTAATACGCCAGACGCGCGTTTCGTCTACATAAGACTCAACCGGTATTCAACACGGAGCCTTGGCTCAAACCGAACAGAAACAACCACTAAACATCAGGTTCCTAAATTAGGACATGTGCGAAAAAATGCAGTGGATTTAAACGTTTTTAAAAATAGGTTCCAATCTTCACCCTTACCTGAAACATAGTGTAACATCACAACAGAAAAAGACCCACTATAAATATCAAATGAAATGGCTAAACTCAGTCAAAAGATATATTAATAAAACAAGTGAACATACACTGAACGAATAAACGAATAGAATGGTTCTGCTGTAATGAACATATGCAATAAACTATTTACCTGGTGTTTCTCCGAACTAACAGTACCATTGTAAATGAAGATCACAGTCGCTTAATAATATTCTTATTATTTGTATAAATAATAATGCCACTCCAAAAACAACTAACAAGTCAAACATAATTTCTGAAATTATAAAAGGAATGCTACAAGATCAAGTAAGCCGAAGATGCAGAAAATTTTAATCCTGGTATCTATGATGAGTTTATTTACAACTATACACTGGGTAGATGACTCTGCAAGTTTAGTCCCCAATGGTATTGTACGTCTGTGCTGCTTTGATATATCATTGATATGGTCATAATTGTAAATTAACTTGGAATTTTTCGGAATAGTACTAAGGATCTTCTACCACAGCTGTGGATTACCTTAGCTATATTTGACAAAACACTTCTGAACTTTAGGTCATCGATGCTCTTCAAATTCGTCCTTTTTATACGTTTTAACTTGTTTGATTCGAGCGTCTCTCAGTGGTAAGTCCTTTATAGACGAAAAGCTCGACTGGCGTACAAATTTCAATCCTGGTATAGACGTTGAGTTTATGTACAACCACTAGATCAATATATGACTTTCTGGTGAAAGTTTCATCCCCAAGGGTATCACCAGCCTAATTGTCGGCACTTCTGGGTTGGCATGAATTATCACTGCTATGGTCATAATTTTTGTTTACATAGTTATCAAAGGTTCCAGGATTATAATTAATTACGCCAGACGCGCGTTTCGTCTACATAATACTCATCAGTGACGCACAGATCAAAATAGTTATAAAGCCAAACAAATATAAAATTGAAGAGCATTGAGGACCAAAAATTCAACAAAAAGTTGTGCCAAATACGTTTAAGGTAATCTATTCGTGGGATAAGAAAATCCTTATTTTTTTTCAAAAATTCAAAGCTTTGTAACAGGAAATTTATAAAAATGACCATATAATTGATATTCATGTCAACACCGAAGTACTGACTACTGGGCTGGTGTTAACCTCGTGGAAGAAACGTCCACCAGCAGTGGCATCGACCCAGTGGTGTAAATACTCATCGTTCGGCTCACACCAAACTAAATTGAGCAGTTTCATGGTTTTTTAATAGACTGGTTTTGATTTCTTATGTAATAAAGTGCGTCTCACGTATATTATTTATAGATTAATTAATGGAAGAATTCAAATATCGAAAAATATTCAACGAGTGACTGAACAACACATTCATTCGCGAATGCGCATGAGTTAATTATCAGTGTTGTTCGGTCACGAGTTGAATATTTTTCGATATTTGACTTCTTTGATAAGTTATTCTTTTTACTACATTGGCAAATGGCTTTTTTTTAATAAAATTAATGTAGAAAATGTAAGGAACTATTTTTTTTCT
Organism: Mytilus edulis; assembly: GCF_963676685.1. Taxonomy (NCBI): domain Eukaryota; kingdom Metazoa; phylum Mollusca; class Bivalvia; order Mytilida; family Mytilidae; genus Mytilus; species Mytilus edulis. Next base: position 37,329,563 of record NC_092346.1, on the reverse strand, counting down.
AAGCATTCCCAATTTGTTTTGATCCGACGTTATTATAGGAAATACAAGCCATGGAATATCGTATCAATTGGGAGATATATACTCCGTGTAACTTATACTTGCTAATTAAGAGTAACAATATCTGAAAAAATTCTTTATCATCAACACCTGAAAATCTATACAAACTGTTAGTAATTAATTATTACCAATAGTAATAATTTATCACTAGTACCTAAATATTTAATACTGGGTGGATGATATCTTCGATAAATATCTATTCACATGCAGGAGTGTCGAATATGTGGTAGTGAAAGAAAGTAAACATATTGTGAAATTAAACTCTTTATAACACTAAGGATCGCTACTTCTTTAATTATTGAATTTTTACATAAGCAACGCGTCGGGTTTTACGAATGGATTAGTAACTTCTACCCCTCTTAAACACCGGTGGTGCTCGATTTGCTATTTTTATGTAAAAGTGTGCTGTTATCGATTCCTTCAACATTATTTTCCCTTTCCATGCCAAAACGCTTTAGAATAATTTAAAAAAGTTTCCCTCAATAATTTGATTGAAGCACATCAGTCTGCTATTCTGATTATTATATAAGGCTGGTATTTCAAAAATAAATAAATAGAACAAACAAAGTACAACTGACATATTGATATTTATATACCACATTTGTCAGGCTTAGGTTTACACGGAATCTGATTAGTTGTGGTTGCACTATTCTTATGTCAATACATTAAGGAGAAAATTATGATTTATTCTATAAGGAATGAATAGAAACGGGAAAAAAATCTAACGTCGATATTTTATAATTTTCTCTATGCCATATAGGTATACATACTGGAAAAAGTCAAGCCGATTCATAATTGAATCATTGTAACTAAACTCGTTACATCGACTTGAGATGCATTGATTGTTTCCATTAAAGGAACATTGAATGGAATGTATTAAACTGCCGATCAAAATAAACAATGTTACTAGTAGTATCATTAAGATAAACGGTCTATGTCAAAGGTTGTATTGCTCGAACATTAGATATAAAACGGGCTCTTAGCCTTTTTCAGAGCTATTTTTGTTTGAGAAAGGAGAACGATAAAAATTCGAAATAAGGTCAAGCGTATATTGATAGTAGAATGTAGTGAGCAATGCTATTTCTAAGGCATATATGAAAAAAAAACACATCGGCATTTTAAAACACAGATCCCCAAAAAAAGTAAAATACAATCAAATCGTGATAGGAGTTAAGATCAAGTCAGTAAAAACTGGAATGCTCAAATATAATTTTCTCACATTGTTTAAGGATTCTTTTCTTAAAAGACACAAGAAAGTTCACGCGCAAAAGCTTTAATTAGTTTTCTGAGATTTGAAAAAAAAATGATTATGCACAATTTTTAAAGACCTGTACATTTAATACCAAACTTGAATCATTTTGAAAAATAACGCGTTAGTGTCTTTTTATTATGATTTTTATGTGTATTCTCATGACAAGAATCCCCAGATTATGCATTTATAAACCAGTTATCAACTTAAGGTTTGTGCAAACTGAGACCTGTATTCGACTCGTCCATCGGAGGCTTAAATCTCATACATTTGGGATTTCTAAATATTCATTAGTGGAAAAAGAAACAATATATTTGTTTCATCCCCTCCATCAAATTTTAATAATAATTTCAGTCAGCAGTTTATCAAGGCGACAGTATTATATTGGTGTTCGGACTTTGTAAATAGATTAGGAAGAGAAAAAATAAGGTACAAACAAAAACTGACGGAATGGCCTCCATAAGGATCGAAACTGGATGCGTCGGCCAGATCGGTGTCTCCTGTTCTTCAATCTTACTCATCAGAAAGTAAACTGTATGAAGTTTTTAAAATTATATTAGACATAAGCCCATTATGTTATTCTTAAATATTCGAACTTGACCTTGGTCATTCATACTTTAACCTATAATGGTTTACTTTTTAAATTGTTATTTGGATGGAGAGTTGTCCCATTGGCACTCACACCACATCTTCCTATATCTATTTTGATAGTGATTTAAAATTCACATCGAATGTAAAATTACATAATCCAAATCTAACTTGTTTAATATAACTTGATTTTATATATTTCTAATGATTGAAAACACTGATTTCATCTAGATGTAAAACAACACAATATGACATGATGTTTTGTTCAACTCGAACAAAATGAAAGAATGTACAAATTCAAATCTTTATGTGTCATCTGGCTTAATATCCGGCGAAGAGAAAATATGACGTAAAACGCCTTACCAGGATAACTCTAATAAAATATGTTCCGGAAGAGAATTAAAGGATTCGATTAGAAATAGAAAAAAGCAATCTGATCTTCTTATATTGTGCTATTGAACCATATAGACAAAAGACATACTCATACAACATTCTTAATCAATCCCTGTTAATGGAATTTGAATGTTATCAACTACATTGACTTTGAAAGATGTAAAAGTCATGAAGACTGTAACTATGAAATAGAACGTGAATCATGTGTCTGAATCATGTGTCTACTATTCTATTGAATTTTGTCTTCAATTGTAGGTTTGGAATTGGTTCCGAACTCTATTTGGATCCATTGTGGTATTATCTTACTTCTTCGTGTACGTTGCTGACCTTCGATTAAGAAGTATGACATTGACATTTCTGAAGCGGTATTTTTGCATACGATACAGTTTCGATTCCATGATGAATGTTTTACGAAACATTTGCATACAACTTATTTTCCACCTATTGAGTAATACAAATATGAAATACAATGTATACCTTCATGTTCTACTTTAAGAGATAAAAGGGGTTTAAATTTTAGACATTTACTCAAAATTTAGTGCACTGGACATTTCTATCTTTTGAATAAACCACCTAACTTTTTTATTTCAACATATAAACACATACGGATTTTTGTAAGCATAATGAAACTCTTCTTTTCATGTATATGCTCTTAAAGGTACAATAGCTACGAAATACATACAATAATTATTTTTTTTTCAATCATTAATGAAAGTGAAATAGTGAAATAGTAATTCGATATTAGCAGTCAGTAAGATTCAATTTCAATTTTATCAAAATAAGCTAATAAATTTCGTTAATGAATTATTCACTTGCAAGTGAATAAGTGGACCTCATTGAATATGTATTCATGTGAACTTTATTTTAACCCCTTACCTAGATTCTATTTACAGAAAAGAATGTCAACATTGCAAGTGAAACAAAGGTAAATCATTTTATTGACTGATTCAATCCATAAAAATCTTTCTTTTATATATAATATGTATAATAAAAAAAACACCTTATTTTTGTTTACCTTAAAATTGGAATCAATTGTAATTGTTATACAGTTGACAACCAAATGGATTGACATAATTTAAAAAAAAAAATCATCGTTCTTTGCACTGATTGGCAATATTAAGCAAATAAATTTAAACATTTATAGTTTTTGTCGAGCCTGCAACTTTTGTTGCAGAAAGCTCGACATAGGGATAGTGATCCGGCGGCGGCGGCGGCTACGGCGGCGGCTACGGCGGCGGTGTTAGCTCACTTCTTAAAAGCTTTATATTTTAAAAGGTGGAAGACCTGGATGCTTCATACTTTGTATATAGATGCTTCATGTTACGAAGTTTCCGTCAGTCACATGTCCAATGTCCTTGACCTCATTTTCATGGTTCAGTGACCACTTGAAAAAAAAGTTCAAATTTTTTGTAATGTTGAATTCTCTCTTATTATATGTAATAGGATAACTATATTTGATATGTGCGTACCTTGCAAGGTCCTCGTGTCTGTCAGACAATTTTCACTTGACCTCGACCTCATTTCATGGATCAGTGAACAAGGTTAAGTTTTGGTGGTCAAGTCCATATCTCAGATACTATAAGCAATAGGGCTAGTATATTCGGTGTATGGAAGGACTGTAAGGTGTACATGTCCAACTGGCAGGCGTCATCTGACCTTGACCTCATTTTCATGGTTCAGTGGTTATAGTTAAGTTTTTGTGTTTTGGTCTGTTTTTCTCATACCATATGCAATAGGTTTACTATATTTGTTGTATGGAATGATTGTTAAGTGTACATGTCTAGCGGGCAGATGTCATGTGACCTTGACCTCATTTTCATGGTTCAGTGGTCAAAGTTAAGTTTTTGAGTTTTGGTCTTTTTATCTAATGCTATATGCCATAAGTCAACTATATTTGGTGTATGGAAATATTTTATGATCTTTATGTCAGTAGAGCAGGTTTTATTTAACCGTGACCTCATTTTCACGGTTCATTGCACAGTGTTAAGTTTTTGTGTTTTGGTCTATTTTTCTTAAACTATAAGTAATGTGTCAACTATATATGTTGTATAGAAGCATTGTTAGCTGTACCTGTCTGCCTGGCATGGTTCGTCTGACCTGGACCTCTTTTTCAAGGTTCATTGGTCTTTGTTTAGTTATCTTGGTTAATGTTAAGTTTATGTGACAGTTGTAATAAAGCTTAGCTTTATACTTAGGACTATCAACATAATATCAATGATTAATATAGAAGGCGAGACATTTCAGCGTGTGCACTCTTGTTGTAATAAATATATGCAGGTATAATCGTATTTGGTCTAAACCTGTTTAAAGTTAGTTATATATTTCAGTTGTATAAACTGTTCAAGTAATGAAATATTATCTACAGGAATCTTCCAATACGCGCGAACCGAGATATGGCTGAAAGAAAGAGCAACCAGAACATACCAATTAATCTACGAAATTTTATCAGAAGAAAGACAGTCTAAAATTTTGATATTAAAATTACCGTATCAAATCTATCACCAAGAACAACATTTAGTTAGAATGTTTTATCATTTGACAAAAACATATGAAAACATTGACTTGCGCACACAACATGTTCTTGTTACAATCTTCATTTGGCAAGTGCGAGACCAGATTACTTAAGCAGTAAGATTGAGTTCATACTGTGGATAAACTCAATAGGTATATAGAAAGTATAGTATATTGAAAGAGATTTATGTCGTCTATATATCTGCAAATATTGATCATCAGATATAAGAAGATGTGGTATAAATGCCAATAAGACTTCTCCATACAATTCATAATTTGTAATAGTAAACTATTATACTCTTTTTAAGTTTTTTGTTGTTGAAACATTATGCATTTCAGCGATTTATAGCAAAAAAGCGGCAAATTTGTAAAGTGATGTCCGCACCAAAATACCAATCATTTGACAACACTCTTGATCTTCAGCAGGTAACAAAATAATAAACCCAACAAATTAAAAAAAAAACAATGACAAAAATCCAAAAACAAATAACGATTTGCATTAATTACATTCACTGGTGAATGAGTTTTAAAAAAATTAGAATGCGATTGTTGAAAGCCTTCATTATAAAGGATACACAATTTAATTAATTCTTGAACAGTAATGCATAAAAATCGTATTTTCCGGAGATATGCAAAATGACACAAAACTTTATCCGTAACAAAAACTTATTTTAAAAATATTTTGGAAAACAATTACAAATCATAACCGATCAAATGAAAACAAATTATCCATGTAAATTTAAGTGTATACTTGAATTACATCGATATTTTTACCTTTGAATTAATTGACTACATTAAATTATCAATGGTAAGGGATCCGTTAAACTTTCAAGTGTCTTTTTGCTTATTGAATATAAACAATCCTTACACAATGCTTTTGTTGAAAATACTTTGTTCAATTGTCTCAAAAAAATGTTGAGAGGATTAACCACTTACGATTGATTTACAGTCTCCAACTTATAATAAATTGCCAATTTTTTTTATTGATAAAATGAGTAAAGATTCCTATACATCCACTCGAATTTTACTTGAAGTCTGTGTGTCTATATGTAATAGTATAGGTCTATTCTGTGTTTTTAAAATGTTTTTATTTTGAACCTTCGCATTCAATCAAAAAAGGGTGAACCAATTTACATTTATCGATGGTTATATATTTTTTGTTTGTGTTTCAAGTTTGCAAAATACACAAATTACATTACACTGTACAATGCATAATCATTGGCTATGACTTACCAATACATATTAACAAGTAAATTGACGGGAGCCACAAGTGTAACAAGAACTGATGATCAGACCGGAATACTCAGTCAAGTACACAATAAGAAAAAACATCACAATTCTAGACACGTAAAGATATAAGCATGCTGCTGCATTGTCACATGTCTTCTTACTTTCAGTTTGTGTTACTGATGCAATATAATTGGTTCCTTTAGACGGATATGACGTAATTGCTTTTACAACAATTTGTCTGATGCTTGCTGTTATCAAAGTGAAGTCACTTTCGGAAGAATTATTAATATTGATAGCATTTGTATTGTTTCTTGGGGTTTCTACTGATCTCTCATTTCGCCTCATATGTTCATGAATTGGTTTTTGGAAGGCTTACTTAAATTTATCTAATATATTGCTAAATACAACATGTATCTGCGTATGCTGGTGAGTACCTTCATCATTAAAATATTTATGGTTTTGTCCTTTGAAATCTTGCATACTACCTGCAGTCTCCTTGCTTTGTTCACTAGTGATAATCCCTTGTTCTGTTAACTCAAAGCACACTAAAATAGATTAATGTTTTATCAATTTAGCACAAAAGACATAGCATGCCATTTACAAATTTATCAATGTATATAAAGTGTAACCTGTGTTATCCGACACACTGAGGGACCGGAAAAATATTTCGGATTAAGCAGGGTGTCGAAATATTCAGTTTTTTTCTGCAAGGATAAGCATATTTTGGGACCATGAAAATATGTCGGTTAAAGCAGGATGTTGGAATAGGTATTAGGCAGGTTACACTGAAATAATATACTATATATATAAATATGCTAGTTTCGCCGTGGAAGAGGAAGCAATAAGTGTTAACCATCTCCATTCGTACGTCTGTACAGCCTTCCGTACGTATAGTCGCCCTAAGTTTAGTGTCCGTTCTCTAATTTTATTGCAACAAAATGATATGAACCTTATACACAATGATCATCACCACAAAACTCAGTTCAAGTTTCGAATTTGATGAAGTCGCTTTAAATTTACCGTTCCCGAGTTATGCTACTTTAAAACGCTTTATGCAAGCAGAAGCATCATCTGCATCATCTGCATCTCATGAACACATTCTCCATTAGCTTTTGTAAGTAAGTGACTGGCTATCAAAACTGTCAGAATGTCTGAATGTAATTGACAATGATTGTCAGTACAAGTTTTAACACCAACTTTTCTCTTCAACATTTATATTAGATTTTTTATGTGGTATTTTGTGTTGTGATTCCCTTACTTTGTGTGTGTTGCTTTACCATTAGTTATTTCTTATCAACCTTATTAGATCCAAACATGGATTTTTTAATGTTGACCCTGATCTTGTGTTCAATTTCCATTAGATTTGAGAAAGCTTTCACTTGACTTTTTTTGTGTGTCAACAATAGTCGTGTTCCTTTTATTCCATATATATCTTATTTACTGATATTGTTAAAATTTGTTTGTTATGCTTGAGAATTACTCGGCATCCGATTAGTTTCGGTTGTACTAGTGTTGTGTCAATAAATTAAAATATGATTAATCAAACTAAATCAATGCAAATATATCAAATACCAGTGGTTGAAGTTTCTCATTTTATTTGAGAAATAAAACATTAAAAATCGATTGTGCATATCCTTAGTTTTACCACTGTTAGCTAATTTTTATAAATTTATCATATCAGCTTGAGAATCGGTGATTTCTTTATGAATGTATGTCCTCCTTTCAAAGAACCACAGGCAGTAATCTTGTAAGATATTAATGATCCGATTCAGAACTACTGTTTAAATTTAGAGTTATTTCAAGGTCGGTATTTCTTCAACAAGAGAAAAGTTGTGTGTGCAACAAAACAACAAATGATGCATCTTTGAATTGGAAAACATGTGATATTTCAAATTATGGTGTCTCGGCAATACTAATGTTATAAAAGTTGCATCATAAGATTAAAAAAAAAACAATATAACAAAAATACCGAACTCGAATGCAAATTCAAAACAAAAAGGAATCCATATAAACTCACCAAATCAAATGTTATCAAGCAACGGAACAAGTGAAAAACAACCGCCATATTCCTGACTTGGTATTGGCATTTTCAGAGGAAGATGGTGGGCTTAAACTGGCTATATAGATAACTTAACCTCCAAGTTGTATGACAGTTATTTCTACTTGTTTCTAGTTTCATCACAGACTGATTAATCATGCAAATTTATCAAACAAAGATTCAAATAAAAGAGATATGGTAAAAAGTAATAACTCATCATTTATATGCAAAATTGTTGCACTGATTTATATGCCGATGATTCAACTTTACATCTTTCTGGTAATTGTTATCAAACTCTACAGTCAAAGGTACAAGAAGATTTACATGGTGTAGAGGAATGGTGCAATGATAACAATATGTTCATCAATAAAAATAAAACAAAATATATGATTATTGGAACGAAGCAAAGAGCAATGCCACAGTACAATGAGAGTTGTTTAACTATTAACAATCAAGTGATATAATCTTCCACATGTGAAAGTCTTTTAGGCATTAAAATTGACCCTTCCCTCACATAGACAAACCAAATTGATGTGATCTGCTCAAAAATATCATCTAGACTATATATACTATTAAAGATTAAAATGGTTATATCTTGCCACTAATTGATTATTGTTGTATAGTGTGGAGTAGTTGTAGCAGTGAGGGTTTAAAAAGGATATTAAAATTACAAAAGAGGGCTGCTAGATTAATACTAGAAACAGACCCATTAGCTCCTTCTGCACCCTTATTCAAACATTTAAACTGGATGACAGTTGAACAGAGAATAAAATATCATAAGTTAGTGATGACATTTAAGTGCATTAAAAATGATGCCCCATCATATCTTACTAACAAGTTTCATTATGTTTCAGACAGAAATCCATACCCCTTGAGAAATGCTGTTCAAGGAAACCTCATACTCCCTAAACCAAAAACAGAATTGTTCAAAAAATCTTTTATGTATTCTGGACCATTCTTGTGGAATAATTTGCCAATACCGTTAAGAAATATTACAAATGTTAATTCTTTCAAATACAAAATAACATATCATTTATTGAAATCAACCTAGCTGTATCAATAATATTAAAAACTGATCATATGATCATGTTTATTTTTTTTCATCACATTTTATCAAGTTGTTTTAAACATTATTATCATACTTGACTTTTTATACTAATGTATGCAATGTATATGTTTGCATTTTGTTTGATTTCTCATGATGAGGGCCTCAGGGAAGATTAGTTATCTAGCTAACTGTGTAACCCTCTTAAAATAAAGTATTGGTATTGTTGTTGTTGTTGTTGTTGTTGTTGTTGTTGTTGTTGTTGTTATCGTAGATGACAAGACTTAAATTGTGTACGCCAAACGCGAATTTCATATACAAAAGACAATGACATCAACAACATAAAACAAAATTCGTTTTCGTCGAAGACAGTACATACCGTATATAGTAAACACATGCATGATAATGATTTTTATTTTTAAGTAAATGGAAATATAATAACATATCACATACTATCAATGCTCTTTGAGCAGAAAAACACTATGCTAAGCAAAAGGGCGATCAATTAATTAATGTGAACAAACAATAATTCAAACAAATCAAGAGATAATATTACAGAAAAATAACAAGAAAAAGAGCAATTATGGGCCCATTTATTAATACATAACGAATTGTACTGATTACAGATTGTAAAATCCTGGTTATCATATATGTTAAGACTGAATAGGTAAAGGACAAATATAAGCTTTTTCATTGATTATTTTAGTACCTTCATGGAAACGATTGGAATGTATGTCATTGCAGAATATTAATATTGCTTAAGATTGTTATCTACCTATATTTAGTTTAGTGGTTAATATCCTCCTTTGGCATATAGTCGATCTAAATTTTTATGATATTTGGTGCAAACCTGAGATTTTGTTAGTTGTTTTCTGTTATATTGGGGCAGGTTAATTGGATTTTCAGTGAAATATTGGTTTTTGTTCCTAAACATTTTAATGCATTGCCTGTCTAATTTTGAAGCATACTAGCTTCTAAATTCTATTCTGAATTTTCAAATGAAAATTCAAATTGACATTGAGCACTATTCCGCGATGGCAGATTAAAGATGAGAACTCTCGATATGACACATTAATCCACCTTTACAATAATAATATTTTAGAAAAATAATCGAATAAACAGTTTAGGTGTCGCATTATGACACGGCAAGCGGTTTACACTACTGTCGACTTAAATCGTATAAAAGGATACGTCAGTCATGCGATTTGTATACATAAGACTCATCTGTGGCGCTCGAATTAAAAAAGTGTTAAGACTAAGTCGAAGTTGTAGAGCATCAAAACCAAAATGTTCCGAAAAATGAAAAAAAACAAAAACAAACCCCGAATAATTCAACATTTAAATGCATCTATCGTGATTGCAGAGTCTAGCTATTCCGCATAGTTTACTGTTCAACACGAGTTGGTTGACCGTTATGGAATAACCGTTTCACAAATGATATCGGATATGTTCCTAACGTCGTAACTACAATCCCGTTCCCTTTCATGAATATGACCTACCGAATTAGACTATTTACCGGATTTGTAATCACATAAGCAAAACGACGGGTGCCACATGTGGAGCAGGATCTGCTTACCCTTCCGGAGCACCTGAGATCACCCCTAGTTTTTGGTGGGGTTCGTGTTGTTTATTCTTTAGTTTTCTATGTTGTGTCATGTGTATTATTGTTTTTCTGTTTGTCTTTTTCATTTTTAGCCATAGCGTTTTCAGTTTGTTTTAGATTTATGAGTTTGACTGTCCCTTTGGTATTTTTCGTCCCTCTTTTAAAAAGAAGGATATAGTGTTTTATGAGGAAATGCATTTATGGTATTGAACTAATATGTTCGTCACGAATTTAGAGATACGGTCATGAAATGATGTATACGTGTAGTTCAATAGACGCATTTACACTTGTATGCAAGTTTGTCCGCCATCCCGTAGAATCACACAGGATCCCGTAAACTTTGACATAACAATAAAAAAGTGATTGTTGCTTGACGTCAAAAGGTTATTCGGAGGCGATCTAAGGTCATTTGGAGACAAAATTTAGCTAAATACCAAAAAGTGTAAATACTTTTATGAATCAGCAACACGTTTACAACAATTCGTCTAGATCGACATATATAGAACACAGTCTTTTATAAAGTACGATACCGGAGCTCAGAACGTATCCAATGATAAAATATTTAAAATAGAAAAAGAAAGAAGTTTGAAAAGTTAGAATACCAATTGATTGTTATAATATCAATACTTCAATTTTATGTCAAAATGAATTCAAGTATTTCATTATTTCTACAACGTCCAATACGTTCTTTCAATTAATAAGGTTTTCTACAACAAAATTGGATTGAATTTCTTTAAAGTAAAAAAACATAACATTTAATAAAGAAGATTATTCACCATTTATTTTTTTTTCAGAAATATAACATCCTAATGAAAACATTTCTATATTAAACAATTTCAAAAGAAACTTAGTTGATTGATAGTATACAATCTATTCACTTTTTGTCACATTTTCGTGCTATTCATAAATCATAATTGTACCACTGAATAGTAGTTGTACCGCAAAAATAAATAATCATGCTTTTTAATTAGATTTTTCTTTTTTCTTTTATGCATATCTGTCATGTTTTAGATTATATTAGTCCCATTTTCCACTTGAAAACAATATCATAGTTTTGTTTCTGACATAATAAAAGGTATACTGTATATTTTCCAATAGGAACAGATATCATAGAATCGTTACATTGCTTCCATTTCTGAAAAAAAAAAAAAATATGAAGTGATGTTTGTAGTGTATTCCTCATTTTCACTTTGTATCAATGCTAAACAAATATCCAGTTTGCTTCGCAAATACATGAAAAAGGACAATGTTTCAATTAAATTGATATCTTCGAATAGACGTTCGCATCTATATGCCAGGAAAAAAAAAACCAACCCGAAAGCGAATTAGAATGACTCGTGCATTATTTTACTTTCATTTTGTGGATTCTATCAGGTTATTTATTGTTTTTATTTTCCTTTATTTAGAAATTTCAAGATATCTCTGCTATGAGAAACTCAATCTGCAATGGAATATATAAGTCGTACCTAAATCAATATTCAAGGATATTCATAACTCTCCCTTAAAAGTTATGCTTTATACGAGATATTCCGAAGGGAAACAATTTATGAGAACTATTTTCCACGTTTGACATTATGCATAAATGCAGTTCTCCAGAGGATCTCAGAAAATCAGTTCGTTTCATGAATTTCAATTTTTTAATCTTTTGCATTGGCGCCTAATGATTTTTTGTCATAAGGATTGTATAGATCTCATCTCTGATTGGTGTCGGAAATACTTATTTGCTATCAGATTTTTGTCTTCCTACTACCGTGTCTTGTCTCCTGTTATGTGTTATTGTCTTTTCTCTAATGCTTTTGGATTTTTTTTAATACATTCCGTTCTTTAACAACAAATAATAAAATGATATTTAAAATGTTCATATTGGGAATCAAATTAATTGCTTTTCGATGTAATTTTGTATTAATCTGTCCTTTAAAGCAGTGCCTAAATGATTTCAGGAATATTAATTTCTAAGTGTTACACTTAAATATTCAAACTGTCTTAGATCACTACAAAGCTTGAAAAATGTTAAAAGTCAATTGTTGGAATTTTAGAGTACACAAACTAGGTCCAATATTTAAAGATTTCATGGAGTTGCTTAATTCATAAATCGAAGAGAGCGAAACTGGCTTTTTTAGACGTTATAGAATATGTTTAACGATTATGTTCAATGTTTATTTTATCATTTTTGTAAGAATTATATAGACTTTAAAGTTTAAAAAAGAATGAATGAATTTTGCACAAAGGAGTTAAATCGACTCCCTTTTTTTGATGATGATCAGAGAGAGTTATACTAGTATACACAGCAACACTATGGGTTTCAAATTTTCTGAATTTCAAGGAGGTGTCTTTCTCCATGGCTTTGAATCGAAAATTTTACAAGAGAAAATTACATTTCTAATGCTTTTCACCATAAGATATTTAAAACAAAATTACCCCCTACTTGGACTTGCAATTTTTGAAATACTAAGGATTTTCTAACCAAGGATTGGAGAACATCAGCTGCATCCGGCAAAGCCTTTCGGAATTGGAGGTCATCAATGCTTGCAAACTCCGTACTGTATTTGACCTGTTAACTTTTTTATTCGAGCGTCACTGATGAGTCTTTGCGGCTTGTATACGAATTGCGCATCTGGCATTCAAAATTTCAGCCTGGTATATGTGATAGATTTGTTCATTATTACACTCTCAATCTTTTTTTATATATTCATTCCGTATAAAAAATATCAGGAGGATTCTTAACTTAGCGCACTGGATATTTGATCAGATAATTTGATTAGGTATAGTCTGGAATTACTGGAAAATATTATAACATAACTGATCAATTAGTGAAACAATTGTATATATAGGAAATTTGCGTTTGTCTAGTCTGTTTAAGATTACACTCGCAAAGGAAATCATAGTATGACTAATTATCTCAACCAATTCGTATTTTTTTGTTTGTACATAACCTATCACGATTCCGGTATCACTACATACGTAACGATTCTCCATTCTTTTAGTAATCTAGATTTTCTGAAGAACAAATTACTATATCATTATATTTTTCAATTTAAGAATAGCTTACAAACACTAAAACGAAACTAGAAAAGTTAACTATTGCAATGAATAAGCATAGTCGAATTCGATTTAGACAACCATGGTTAACACAAAGAGGACGAGAAGACAAGCTATAGCTCACAACATTTAAATCTGATTTATCACAAACCTCGCCATGAAATTAATTGTATATGGATAAACGTTCTTCTTAAAGTATTGATGACGACGTGTTTCAAGGGATAATTTATTCTGGAGGAAAAGTGAAACAAGTATTTGGCTACGAAAATGGAACAAATCAGCATTTATTATATAAATACTATTTTCCATGACAATAAACCAAGTCGTGCTGGCATTGTTAAACTAAGTTCCGAAGATTTAACGCTCTATAAAAAATCCTTTCATGAAAAAATAAATAAAACAATTATTGGAATCCCAAGGCAAATATTCAAAAAAGGTAAAATCCTAAAAACCTGACAAAAATGAACGAAATCAATGAACAGAACTAGTTAAACCAAACTGCCAGAATTTTGACTTGGTATAGACAATTTCTGAAGAAAATTATGCTCTTTAATATCATTATAGTTTGGCAGTAACAAAAACTGTTTGAATTTGCTGCTGGAATGTTGCGTGATAATAAGAGACAACTTAACTAATCCTTCTGTTTTTAGATTTTGACAAGTACCGTCTAGTTCACAGCGAAATTAAAGTAGGTAAATTCACAGTTACTTTGATGCACAACTTTGATGGCTGGTTGCTTAATATGTTTAATATTAACTTTAGTGTAAAGAAATACGTTTTTCTTATTTTTGTTTTGATAAAACTCCCCTCCCCCAAATAAAAGTGAAAATGAAAACATCTTCTTATTCATACTTGACTTTTTATTAAGTATAGTTTGAGGTTGATGTATATAATATGTTCTAACATAAAAATCAAATATACAAAATCATGTATCAAAATTTTGAATTCTTTTGAACATCGGTATACTACTGTTGCCTTTATCTGTTCGACAATCTTTTCGTATTCAAGGAACAACAAGTGTTTAATAGTATCTGAGTATGTGATTAAAGATGTTGCAAAAGAGGGACGAAAGATACCAGAGGGACAGACAAACTCATAGATTTCAAATAAACCGACAACGCCATGGCTAAAAATATAAAGACAAACATACAAATAATATTACAGAAGACAAAACATAGAAAACTAAAGACTAAGCAACACGAAACCAACCAAAAACTTGGGGTGATTTCAGGTGCTTTAGAATGGTAAGCAGATCCTGCTCCACATGTGGCCCTCGTCAATTTGCTTATGTCATTACAAATCCGGTAAAAAGTCTAATTCGGTAGGAAATCGTGAAAAGGGAAGGGTATTGTAGTTACGACATACGGAACATATCCGATATCATCTGTAAAACGGATATTCTATAACAGTCAACCAACTCGTGATGGTGTTCGTAAAATGTACGAAGGGATGAAGAGTGTTCATATTCTTCTTTATTTACATTATTTTATTACAGATTATAGATGTCTACGGCTATGTGCAAATTGTCGTACCACTATCCTATTTTTATTCTATTGAATAATGAAATTTCCGAAGTTGCCTTATAACCGGAAGTTTTATGAAATGACTGACAAGATGGATGTCAAGAACGAAACAGGAACATCTTACTTCTCTTGAGCACTTTAATCCATCCCACTTTTCATGTGAATCTTTTTTTTTTATCTATGTATTTTGTTTTGTTAAATGCTATTTTTCTTTTCGTTTAAGTCATGGTGATGTCTCTCTATCTGAATCATGATTGTATTGTTATTTCCCTTATACTTTTGCATCAACGACCTTAAAGTCTAAATGCATTAGGAATAGTATATATTGACTCCCATAATCTTTGACACAATCCATAAAGATTGTATAAGTGTGTCCTTTATTTACTTATTTATGTACATGATATTTCGCCTTTGACACTCTTCGTAGGGAACTTTTATTGACAGGGTTAAGGATGGGTAACGTGTTGATCAATCGTTACAAAATATTGAATCTTTGTACATATGCAATAATGAGGGTTGGACTTGAATTCTACCATTCGGAGTTTTACACGTTGTTGAAAAAAACGTAATGAAATATTTGTATATAAATCTGAGATGATTGCAGGAGTTCATGGTTGCCCTGTTTAGAGGGGAGGAGTTTCGGTTTCACTGGTATAATTTTATGGAAATCGCTTTAATTATTGACACTTAACTCTGTTATTCCGATTTATAATGGAGCGTGTTTAGTTTAAACTGCATTTAAGCAATGACATAAAAAATATCGATTTATTCTTTCGAAATGAATTTTAATAAACGTAATCTCTGACAATAGACCATTAATCGTTACATTACCCCTCGCAAAACCTCTTTGAAAATAAGACGAGGAAAAGTAACGATACTTTAAGCTTTCATAAAAAAAACCGATCACTACTGACTTTGTATACGGAATACTCTTTTATTTACTTACGTCATACATTGTATATGAGATCATTTAGTCGGCTATTACATGCCCCAACATGGAACATGTGAAACAATTCAAGGTCTGTCATAGATCCGAGATTTAATTAGCTGATAAGTTTTAATTTTATTAATTTCACCCATAAAATAGACAGGCTTTTCTTTAAAAATTCCATAATTTCAATATCACTTGATATACGATATAGGAGTACTCACAGATGTAATGTTTACCAGAAAAAAGGCTGAACGGTGTTGTCAGATCATTGTAAGCTAAGCTTGTGCATTGAACATTCATTTAGTGAATCTAAAAAACCAAAATGGCATGCAATGTATTTGAAGCTGTTTTTGGATCAACTGATAGTAGTAAAAGAGGCTTTGGTAAAACAACATGACAATATAATAAAAAAGTGAAACAGCCCTGCATGGGTTTATCAAAACTAACTAGTTTTTAAACAGTTAAAGAGCCCATGTATTATAGGCGGGTAAATAAATTTGGGCTATTTCAAGGAAACTGTTCACATACTTGTTTAAACTCGCAAAATTTCATGCGACTGTCATACAAGTTAGAGGTTAGGCTACCTATAAAACCAGGTTCAATCCAACATTTTCTACATAAAATACATATCTGTACCAAATCAAGGCAACAGTATTATACCGGTGTTCAAAAGTCATAAATCGATTGAGAGAAACACAATAACTATAAGAGGAAAACAAAGGAACAACAGGAACAATAGGGACACCAAACAAAACAAAACATACACCAGCACACATAGAAACGAGTTAATAGCCTGTCATGAATATGAAAATTGTTATCCATTTCTTTTATGTGTTTAAGGTTTTGATTGTTACTATTTGCTTAGAGACTTTCCTATAAGTATTTTCCTCGGTGTTATTCAAACACGGGTTTGTGTTTTTACCAACTACAAAGGACTTGTAAATTGATGTTTGTTTTTAATGTGTATTTGATCTTTTATTTACGTACATACACGTAAAGTACAATATCAAATTATTGTTAAATGTTAGAAAGGCGAAGTTTTCTTTCGTTTTTCCGTTTTGTCTGTATCTAGATTTGGAATATAGATAAAAAGCGTCATTCTAAAAGGAGTTAAACAAAGAGTCGATTGTGATAGAAACTATTTTAGGCTTTAACCAGGATTAATTTTAGAACGTGGCTTATCATCAATCTTTTAAAGAAAATGAAATTACGTCAACATGATGTTTTACCAGAAGAAGTCAAGAAGATCAAACATTATCAAACACACATACATACTCAACCTAACTGAATATATATTTCCTTGGAAGGCGTAGCTTTTATTTAAATTTGCTGTGTTCGTTTTGTTTGCTTGCTTTATCTTTTTCACTGTTAAACATAAGCATTTGGAATTATCCTATGTACAACTAATATAGAAAGAAAACAAAAAGTAATTTAAAACAATCAATAAGTAATACTTTAGAATACTTTTGTAGATCTACAATTAAATAGCGTGCGTGCATTTGTAAAATATTGTAGAATAAACTCATTCCCCTTGAATTACTTCATTCTAAGACAAGAAATTCGTATTACGCATATTTTTTTCAATTAAATGGGAAGTAGTCAATGGACTGATTGATTAAGAAAAAGAATGTTAAACCATGTGAAAGAGATGCCCTAATAAACATAAAATGTTAAGAAAACACTAAATAAAATGTTTAACTTAAAAAAGACAATAAAAACTATTTGTTAGTCTACTTATTCAAGTAAGCGTTATCACAATGTTCTTTCCTTATTAATACATGAGTTGACTTAATACCTTAACAGATATTGTTTTTTAAGATTAAGATGCTTTGGACATTGATCTTCATTTTAATTTTCCAATTTTTGTATGTGTTTATAATTCTAATAACGTAAACGTTCCTATTTTCTAAAGGGTCATTATCTGTCAAATCTATGTTTATCGATATTACTCAAATTCTCATATTTGTTTGTTTTTTAACGTACTTAATTATATATCCAAATAACTTTTGTTTGTAATGTACATATACATTATGTAATATGTATTGTGTGTATCTCTATACGAATGTAATTTGTTTGTTGAGAAATATATAAATTGCAAAAGATTTGAAACCAACTGTTAACAGTTAACAATATATTTTACCCAAGACACAATATAAGGTGATCTCTGACAACCAACGTTCATATAACCCGATTTAAACATAAAAATTAGTGTTGTCAACGGTTAACCGGTCGAACGACCGAATGCCGAATACCAAAAACGCTAACCGGTTAACCGGACTTTTTTTTCAATTTTGTATTGAAATCATTAAATAGTTATGTTTTATTTAAAAATTGTCGTCTTGGTAATTAATTTGACAGATCAATTGTTCAGTATGTTGATTGCTATTGTTAATCCAAAAAACATAGAATAATTAGAATTTGTCTCTCAGCTCGCCTTTACGTGCAGTAACACATATTTCGTGCTAAAATTGACAAGGACAAACATTTGACTTGCAACAGACCATCTGGGGACACCTTAAAAAAGTTTAAGATTACTTCATCGTGGAGAGAGCGAAGCGGTCATCGTTTTCAGACAGACGCGAAAATACTGATATATACATCTTTTATTGCTTTTGGATCTTATCATATGATTTTGTATATCCATCAATAACATTTCACTGATGTAATTATAGCCAATGGCTAGATGATAAACCATATATTAAATGATTGTTAGTCACGACAATTCTGGTCTACAACTGAATTTTTTAATGAGTCATTGGTTGTTCGCATGACAAATTATTTTAAACGATTTGAAACAGTTGAGAAATGTCTTTTTAAAAAAATTTCAATATGAAAATGAGTTAACCTTCATTTTTGTGATTTAATCAATTTAAGTTACTTTATTTGATTTAGAATCAATTTCCTGAAAACAGATTTATCCTTTTAAAGTTTGTTTATGTCGTTTTTCAGTTGTGATTTTTAACTGTTGGTTAAATGAAATTATAGCTTCTAAACAATTTATAAGAAAAAGATATGAATATATAAAAGGTACAATATTTTCCCGTTCAGATATCTTTATTCGTCGTGTTTTGATATAAACTCTATTATATATTTCTATTTGTATCCATCTGATGACTTAAGCCTTTTTCAACTGATTTTTGTAGTTCTTTCCAATGGTGTACTGTTACACCACTGTCCCAGGTTAAAATGGGGAGGGATATATAGGCGCCTTCCAAATAGTTTAACCCCGCCACATTCTGTATGTGCCTGTCCCAAATCTGGAGCCTGTAATTCAATGGTTTTATCTAGTTGCTTTGTTATATATTTCTTTTTCATTTTATTATTTGTAAATAAATCATGCCATTGGTTTTCTCGTTTGAATTGTTTTACATTTGTCATTTCAGGGCATTTTATAGCTGACTTTGCGGTATGGGTTTTGCTCAATGTTCAAGGCCGCATGGTGATCCATATTTGTTAATTGCTGTGTCTTGTGGTCTTTTGTAAAGAGTTATCTCATTGGAAATCTGTGGGCAATAGTATGCTTCTAATCTGTTGAATGTAAACAGTGATTCAAACAATTATTTAAGAGTTGATATCCGACAAAAAATTTCACATTGTTCCTGTTTTTCTCTTTTTTGTGTTTTGACAAATAAAACCTGGAAACGAGAAGATATTTTTACTCGGGTCAATTATTCAAAAAGTGACGACTTTCTCTAACAAAATTTCGAAAGTTTCCAGTGGACAAAAAAATACAAGTACATAGAAAACAATAGCTATTGTATTTATTCAATGGGACAAAAGAGATTACAAAAGGAGATAAATATTTGGAAAAGTTTATCTAGTTCGCAATATCATTTTTTTTTCACGTTCTTATCGAGACATTTACTACTCAATGTGACTACGGGATGTGTGATGTGTCGTATATGAATGGCAGGACTTGATTATTCTGTCAATACATGGCTTCCGCTCCGGGTGAAGATGTTACATTTCTTTTATATTCATTCCGATATTTTTCTGTTTTAAATTTGATCTTATGAGAGTTATATTGGACATCAGTATAATACCATAATAAAAGACTGTACTTGTAATCTATATGTATCGTTCTGGATGAGTTGTGCTTATTGTGTCGATGTTTCATTGACGCACATATTTAGAACAGTTCATAAACATATGTGGGAAATCATGACAACATAAGAAGTTCAATGCTTCAAATGCATCCATTCATGGAACACGTCATTTCTTTTTGAGTTGGGCAATATGGCTATAACTGCAATCTTTATGAAAAGGTTTCTTACCAAGTGGAAAACATTGTCTTCCACATTAATCATTATTAATCAGTGATTTTGTTCAGAAACTAATCACTAGAGAAAAAACATACCAAATGGAAACATTCAATAAGAATATATTTATTAGGAAACATTCATTAGTATAGGCGGTTTTAAGATTACACTTACAAATTATATTGTGAGATAAGTAATTGTGACAACAAATTCACAATTGTTTGTCTGCGCACAACCTATCACGACCCCAGCGTCATACACACGTCTTTTTGTAATTTAATGATATTAAGGAACAAATTATAATATTATCTTTTTTTTTATGTTAACAATATACCAAAAGTTGACTTAGTCTTGAAAGTGTTTAAACACGGGTATGTGGTACAAAGAATTAGTAAATTTCTGCTTGCTTTATATGTGTATTTAATCGTTTATTTACATAGACGTGTAGGAGAATTGTTTATATATAATTTGACAATGACATGAATTTGACTACAATGACATGATATATATATATATATATATATATATATATATATATATAAAGTGCCTAGAAAATCAGCCTAACGATGTTAGAGTAGATTTGAATCGTAACTTCTTCCCGGCGTCGGGCCTGGAACCTGTACTTTTTGTTTGTAAATTCTACGACACCACCGCCTAGCATTGCGCAGAGACCTTATCCCCTCCTCTAACTCTAGCTTATAAATATAAGCTTTCATTTCGGGAGGTGTTACCTTCTTGTAGGAATTAAACAAGGTATATATATCATGTCATGGTCAAATTATCAAAAAGCCGCAGCGCTAGCCTTCTGCCGTTTTTCCGTTTTTTCCTTATCTCAAGATTGTACAATAACAAGCGTCATTTAAAAAAAAGGCCTAACAGAAAGTCGATTTAATCTTTTATTCACATAGACGCGTAGGAGATTTTTTTCCCTTTAGACTATGTTATTGTAAAACTCTTAAAAAGGCACCGCCTTCTGCCGTTTGTACCTTACCTCAGGAATGGCAAAATAAATAAGTAGCGTCATACTAAAAAAGCTTAACAAACAGTCGATTGAAAAAAATCTATATAAGAATTAAGTTCAAAACCTAGTTAATCATATTCTTTTAAAGAAAATAAGTATAGGCTTCGTAAGTGTAAGTGTAAAACAACCGAACATCATTGATCACACTC
The DNA here is from genome assembly GCF_963676685.1 of Mytilus edulis. NCBI lineage: Eukaryota > Metazoa > Mollusca > Bivalvia > Mytilida > Mytilidae > Mytilus > Mytilus edulis. Next base: position 37,307,927 of record NC_092346.1, on the reverse strand, counting down.
ATATAAACTTAACTGAGTAAACATATTTCCTTTAGAGGGTTTGCTGTAATTAACGGAAAAATCTGTTTATTCATTTAATTTTTTCTCTCATGCACGCACGTCATAGATTTTCACTCGGTATGAAAAAAAGTAGTAAAAACTACAAAAAACAAATAAAACAATAAATTATTAATTCTTCAGAACACCTGTATATTCACAATTATGTAGCGTGTGTGCATTGTAACAACTTCTAAAATAAACTCATTATCCTATCATAACTTTATTCCAAAACATCAATTCGATTTATTCATACTTTTTTCCATTAAATTTTACGAAGCTAAGTAACTGATTATTCAATAAAACGAAAGTTAAACCATGTGAAAAACATGCCCCAATAAAAATCAAATATTAAGAAATCAATCAATGGAATCATTTTAGATAAAATCATAAACATTTTTTTTAGTCTACAAATTCATTTAGAGCAATCGAAATGATTTTTTTCATATTAGACGCATGAGTTGGCGTAAGATCTTAACTCATATTCTCACAATACACTGACAACACCATGGCTAAAAAAGAAAAAAAGTCAAACAGACAAATAAAGGTGCACAAGACAAAGCTGACCTTAGATTGATTTGACTATATTTTCATGTCCTTTATAGTTATTTAACTCTTCAACTGTTTCAATATTTAGACAACATTGGTTTTCAAATATTCGGCTTTGAGAATTCCTGATGAAACTAAATTCAGACAAGCGCTTCTGATGCATGATATTCGAAAAGTGTTGTTTTTATTTTTTCATATCACTTGGTCCATACAGCTACTGGTGGTATCACCAGCTCAGTAGTTAGTCAGTATTTCGGTCCATAAAATGCATTGTTTTACAACACAATGATATTTATGAACTGTTTTTTACTTTAATACTACTTCAGAATATGAAATGAGGCCAATAAACTATATAAAGAAAAGATTTTATAATTAATAGCTTCACGAACCTAATAAAAAGATCTGTATACCATGAACGGAATGACTTGAGTTCCGATTTGTATATTGATATATTTAATCATTTAGCAACGATGTCAGAAAGATAAATCAGGCAGAAGACTCATTTTTGTTTTATTCATTCAACCGTGAAAACGCTCAAGTTATATTTGCAGGGTTAACTAGACTGGGGCTTTCAATCATCTTATCTATCAATAACAGTCATCGCGAGCTCACATTAGATAGTACCATTTGCTTTTTCTAATTTTATTAAAAGAAACGAACAAACAATGAGTAAAAAAAAATGTTCTGCAATATCCAGACTTAATCAAGACTTTCTTTTTCCTGGTAAAATGTTGAAATTAAGTAAACAAGGAGCACCTGAGATCACCCCTAGTTTTTGGGGGTGTTTGTGTTGTTTATTCTTTAGTTTTATATGTTGTGTTATGTGTACTATTGTTTGACTGTTTGTCCTTTTCATTTTTAGCCATGGCGTTGTCAGTTTATTTTCGATTTATGAGTTTGACTGTCCCTCTGGTATCTTTCGCCCCTCTTTTACAAGAACTTCAGTGTTATTGACAGCGAAATTCAAATAAGTTCCCCTCAATGATTTGATTGAATTACATCAGTCTGCTTTTCGCATTACTTTTTTTTAAGATGGTATATTTTTAATGGAACAATATAAAAACAAAGTACAATTGACATATTGATATTTTTATACCACATTTGTCAGGCTTAGATTTACATGGAATCTGATTAGTTGTAGTTGCACTATTCTTATTTAAATACATTAAGGAGAAAATTATGATTGATTTCTTACTTGACCTACTCCTTTATTATATGTGATTTGAGAAAATGATTATACACAATTTTTTTTAAAGAGCTGTACATCTTAAATACAATACTTGAATCATTTTGAAAAATAATGCGTTAGTGTGTTTTTATTATGTATTATCATGAAAAGAATATTAAACATATGTAGTCCAAGTTTTACCTTAAAATTTGTACAAACTGAGACCTATATTCGTCACCGAAGGCTAAAATCGCATACATTTTTGGTTTCTTAAAATTCACTATTGGAAAAAGAAACAATACATTTTTCTCATACCGATTTCATTTTTTTTTAATAATTTCATTCAGCAATTTATCAAGGCGAGAGTACTATATTGTTGTTTAAATTTTGTAAATGGATTAACAATAGAAACAATAAGGTACACACAAAAACTGACGGCCTCCAAAAGAAGGGAAATTAGGTGTTTTGGTAAGATCGGTGTCTCCTGCTATTCAAGCTTACTCATCATTAAGTAAGAAGTTTGTATTTCAAAAATTATATTAGATATAAGTCCATTGGTTTTCGTCCTAAATATTCGAGCTTGATTTTGGTTATTTACATTGATAGTGATTTAAAATTCACATCGAATTTAAAATTATATAATACAACTCTAACTTGTTTATTATAACTTGATTTTATATATGTCTTATGATTAAAAACACTGATTTCATCTAGATGTAAAAAAAATCCCACAGTATGACATGTTGTTCAGTTCAACTCGAGCAGAATGACAGAATGTATAGGTTCAATTTTTTATGTGTCATCTGTCTTAATATCCGGCGAAGAGAAAATATGACGTAAAACGCCTTACCAGGATAACTCTAATAAAATATGTTCCGGAAGAGAATTAAAGGATTCGATAAGAAATAGAAAAAAGCAATCTGATCTTCTTATATTGTGCTATTGAACCATATAGACAAAAGACATACTCATACATCATTGTTAATCAATCCATGTTAATGGAATTTGAATGTTATCGACTAACATTGACTTTGAACGATGTAAAAATCGTGAAGACTGTAACAGAGAAATAGTACGTGAATAATGTTTCTGCTATTCTATTGAATTTTGTCTTCAATTGTAGGTTTGGAATTGGTTCTGAACTCTATTTGGATCCATTGTGGTATTATATTACTTCTCCGTGTACGTTGATGACCTTCGATAAGTATGACATTGACATTTCTGAAGCGGTCTTTTTGCATATTCAGGGCATACGAAACAGTTTCGATTCTATTATGAATGTTTTACGAAAATTTGCTTACAAGTTATTTTCCACCTATTGAGTAATACAAATATGAAATAAAATGTATACCTTCATGTTCTACTATAAGAGATAAAAGGGGTTTAAATTTGAGAAATTTGCTCAAAATTTAGTGTTTTTGGACATTTCTATCTTTGGAATAAACCACCTAACTTTTTTATTTCATCTCATAAACACATGCAGATTTTTGTAAACATAATGACAATCTTTTTGACATAAATATGCTTTTAAAGGGATAATAGCTACGAAATACATAAAAATTATGATTTTTTTTCAATCATTAATGAAAGTAAAATAGTGAAATAGTAATTCGCTTTCAGCAGTCAGTAAGGTTCAATTTTGTCAAAATAAGCTAATAAATATCGATAATGAATTATTCACTTGCAAGTGGACCAAATTGGACCTCATTGAATATGTATTCATGTGAACTTTATTTTAACCCGTACCTAGAGATGGATAATGCATTATTGATGCGTGTTAGGATATTTACAGAAAAGACTGTCAACATTGAAAGTGAAACAAAGGTAAATCATTTGATTGACTGATTCGAATCACAAAAAATCTTTCTTTTACAGGTATAATAAAAAAACACCTTAATTTTGTTTACCTTAAAATTGAAATCAATTGTAGTTGTAATACAGTTGACAACTAAATGGATTGACATTATTTAAAAGATTTCATCGTTCTTTGATTGGCAAAATTTAGCAAATATATATAAACATTTGTAGTTTTTGTAATAAATATATGCAAGTATAATCATATTTGGTCTAAACCTGTTTAAAAGTTAGTTACATATTTCATTTGTGTAAACTATTCAAGTAATGAAATATTATCTACAGTTATCTTCCAATACGCGAGAACTGATATATGGCTCTAAGAAAGAGCAACCGGAACATACCAATTAATTTACGAATTTTTATCAGAAGAAAGACAATGTAAAATTTTGATAATAAGATTACCGTTAAATATTTAGTATCAAATCTATCAAAAAGAACAACGTTGAGATTAAATGTTTTATCATTTTTTAAAAACACGAAAACATATGAAAACATTGCCTTGCGCACACAACATGTTCTTGTTACAATCTTCATTAGACAAGTGCGAGACCAGATTACTTAATCAGTAAGATTAAGTTCATACTATGGATAAACTCAATAGGTATATAGAAAATAGTCTATTCAAAGAGATTTATGTCGTCTTTATATCCGCAAATATTGATCATCAGATATAAGAAGATGTGGTATGAGTGCCAATGAGACTTCTCCATCCAAATCATAATTTGTAAATGTAAACTATTATACTCTTTTTAAGTCTTTTTTGTTGAAATATTATGCATTTTAGCGATTTACAGCAAAAAAGGGTCAACTTTGCAATGTCATAACGGATTGTCCGAACCAAAATACCAACTTTTTGACGATACTCTTAATCCTCAGCAGGTAACAAAATAATAAACCCAACAAATTAAAAAAAAATGACAAAAATCAAAAAACAAATAACGATTGGCATTAATTACATTCACTATTGAATGACTATTTTCAAAAATTAAAATGCGGTAGCTGAAAGCTTTCATTATGATGTATACAAAATTTAATTAAGTTTTGAACAGTCATGCTTAAAAATCGATATTTCCGGAGATATGCAAAATGACATAAAACTTTATCCGTAACAATAACTGTGTTCTTCTTCTTGTCGACTTGTTGCTATATATATATGAGGCTGACATCATACAGAATCTTCTTCGGAAATAAGAAAAGAAGTTGACATTATCCTTTAACTTTACTATCCGCGATGTAGATGATGTTCTCTTTCTAAATAATTTTGGTGACTATGTGGAACTCATCTACCCCATTGAATTTGAGATAAAGGATACACAGTAAAGTCTGCCTCATATCTTGATTTACATCTATAAATGACAATGGGGGTCGGTTGAAAAAAAAACAAAATACTTAACGACAAAAGGAATACTTTCAGCTTCACGATTGTGAACTTTCCTTTTTTCTATGTAGCAACATTCAGGCAACGCGTGTATATATGGTATATATCTCCAATTTGATATCATATTTCCTATCATGATTTTCTCAATAGAGTTTAAGTGCTCACCTGTACCAAGTCAGGAATATGACAGTTGTTATCCATTCGTTTGATGTGTTTCAACTTTTGATTTTGCCATTTGATTGGGGCATTCCTTTTTGAATTTTCCTTGGAGGTCAGTATTTTTGTGATTTTACTTTTCACAAGGAAGCTATTAAATCATGAGTTATAAGTGATGAAATTGAGATCTCTACGGACGCTATATCGTTATGAAATATCTGTTTTACGAATGACGAAGAATTAATATCCTGTATAAGAAATTAATAATTTTCGAATTGAATGTATATGTAGCATGAAACGCTAGAAAGCAATTTTTTAAAACTTTTTTTCAATATGCCAATTATATATATGTTATGAAAATAGAATAGTATACAAATTAAGTTTTATTGATTCATAAACAAAAGACCACGAAAGAGTATAATATATTCCGCAGCTAGGGATTTGATACTTGCCTGATTGTGACGATGTCTTTCGTGTATAATTATTTTATTTTGTGTTGTGTATATGGTTGTTTGTCCCTTGGTGGTTTTTCGTTTTGTTTTGTCATGCCAATATAATATTTATTTATGACTTAAGCTGACTTAAAAAATACCACAAGGGCCATAATATAATATATACGGTTGCGCAGCTAGGTAAAGCATATTTGTTGTGGATTCTCCTAAACATTAAATGTACACCAGGAAAAAGTATGGTATGCATAGATGTTTACAATATACACGAGTAATGTTCAAAACATTCTCCTCACACACAAAAAATGTCTTGTCATTTATATATTTGTTTTTGCTTAAAAAATCGAAACGATTATAATTTGCGTTGAATCGGGAAGTGATATTTTCAAATTTTCATTTTTCTTGATATGGCGTATAACATTTGTCTAATAAAACTATACATCAATTTTCTATAAGACTACATTTTAAAATCAGAAATACTAACGATACAAATTTCATTGCACCAGATGTGAATAGCGAGAATAAACGCAAAAACATTTGAAAATTCAAAACTTTATTTTAATTTTTTTTTTATCAATTCATTGAAATATATTTTTCAACGGATTAAATATTTAAAAGTCTCAAAAAGAAAATCATGTTTATCCAGATAATGCCTTTTAATAGTTTTTGTTAATAAATTAACGTTAGATAAAACCCGTAATTTGATAGTTAACGAAAAAAGGGGGAAATAAATCGAATGTTGCTAATGACGCTGCTGATAATTTATTTAAACTACTCGATTTTGTCAAATTGTACATGTTGTATTTCTAATTTGTTTCTCATCACATTTGTTTTAAAGTTGATTTAAAAGTATGATAATGTCTAGGTTTTGTCTGTCAGTGATGAATTAGAACAATTTGATCCAAATACAATGAGTTATCCAAATTGATATGTGAAATTGATATCTGTAATACAAATATATCAATTGTACTAAAAGATGGATGATACGAATATTCGTCTGGTTCCCAGTTGTTTACTTAGTATGAATCATCACATACACATCTTCCAAATACAATAGTCAAGTACACAATTAGAAGAAACATCACGATTCCCGCGAAGTAAGACACGTAAGGATATAAGTATGTTGCCGCATTGTCACATGTCTTCTTACTTTCATTTTGTGTTACTGAAGCAATATAACTGGTTCCTTTCGACGGATATGACGTAATTGCTTTTACGACAATTTGTCGGATACCTGTTGTTGTTGTTATTAAAGTAAAATCACTTTCTGAAGAATTATTAATGTTGTTATTAGTTGTATGTTATGCTGGGTTTCTACTGATCTCTTATCTCGATCTACGTGTTCATCAATAGGTCTTTGGAAAGCTAACTTAAATTTATCTAATATATTGCTGAATAAAACATTTATCTGCGTTGATTGTCTTTTCTTTTAGATAATTTGTGATTATGTCCTTTGAAATCATGCATACTTCTGGAAGTATCCTGAAGTTTAACGCTGTTGATAATCCCTTGTTCTGTTAACTCAAAGCACACTGAAAAAAATGTAAATTCATCAATAAAACACAATAAAAACATATCAAGTCATTTACATGCTCATCAGTCTTAATAATGGTATTACTGATATATATATATATATATATGTTTGTATAAGTGCTTTGTATGCTCCTACCGCGGCGGAGGGGCATTAAGTGTTACCATTGTCCGTTTGTAAGTCGTTCCGTCCTTCCTTACTCGTATATACGTCAAAACATTAGTTTTCATTTTCTTATTTAATTGGTGCTTTTAATATTATCTTCTTCTATACATTAAGCTGAATATTATAGATAAGGTGAGAGGTAGATACTTCAAACTCTTAATGCATATTGAAATTTATGAAGTACATTCTTTACGTATAGAAAGCAAAGATCACAACATAACATAGTACAAAACGTGGTTTCGGTTAAATATGTTTGATAAAGACTGACATATAGTTATCAAAGGTACCAGGATTATAATTTTGTACGCCAGACACGCGTTTCGTCTACATAAGACTCATCAGTGACGCTCATATCAAAATATTTATAAAGCCAAACAAATACAAAGTTGAAGAGCATTGAGGATCCAAAATTCCAAATACATATATGTGTCGTATCTTTTGTTATGCAAGTCCTTTTTGATTTGATGAGTTTTTTGTTGTGTTTTTTTTGTGTTGTGATTCCATCAGTTTGTGTGTGTTGTCTTAACTTTGGTTGTACTTGTTATTTGATTTGTGAGATTTAAACATCGGTTAATTACTGTTGAATCTGATCTTGTGTGTATTTTCTATCATATAAATGAACGCTTTCACTTGAGTTTTTTTATGTAAACAAGAGCCATATTCTTTTTATTTCATGTTTGTTATTTGTTGATATTGTTTACGTTATTTTTATCCTTGACATTTACTTGGCTTCCGATTAGTTTCTGTTGTACTAGCATTGTGTCAATACATTAAAATATGATCTATCAAACGAAATCCATGCAAAGAAATCAAATAATAATGGTTGAAGTTTCTCACTTTATATGAGAAATAAAACATTGAAATAAATTGTGCGTATTCGTAGTTTCTCGTTGTTACTTTAAATTTATATAAGCTTATTAAATCAGCTTGAGAATCATTGATTTCTTAATGAATGCATGCCCTTCTTTCAAAGAAACGCATGCAGTAATCTTGTGAGATATTGATGATCCGATTCAGAACTGTTGAAATATTTATATTTAGAATAATTTCAAGGTGTGTTCAATCAAAGTTGTATAGCAACTTGAAAACAAATGAGATTTCAAATTATGGCAACTCACCAAGGGAAAGCATCTCCTGCTTTGCATGCATCATCCACTAACCAAATAAACTTTGTAAAACTTATATCTTTTATTTTGTTTTGTATTAGAATTTTCATTTATTTATCCTTATTTTATCATTTCATTTTAACAAAACTTGAAAAACTATACTATCGAAAGTTATCATTCGTTGCCTTTTATCAAGGCTAAATTGACTAAAATACACAAATGGTCATTGGTGTAATATTAATAAAGTAAAATCCTCTTCCTAACCTAAATCTAAGGCTATACTGGTCAGTCAAAAGAAAGTAAGTAAAACATATTTGTAGCATATTTTACCCACATAATATTTTTTAAAAACATTAGTAATTGCAAGGTAAATTCAACAGTGTATCAATTAGTAAATAATAATTCTAATTTTAAAACTTAAAACTTAGGTATCTTCCTAAAAATCGAGGCGTGATAATGTGACACTAATGAAACATTCATTCATATTGATTGATTGATTGATTGATTGATTTGTCCACTAGTGAATTTAAACGTTGTTTTGAAGCAAATTTTAGTGGCATTAATGTGATCGCAACAGTAGTGTTTCAATATTAAAATTTCTAACAAAATGTAAATATAACCAATTTTCCTATATTAGAGTCGTTTATAACATTTAAAATATTTATTTCTAAAAAGCCATAAATCCAATTTCAGATTCCGATGTCTTTGTTTAGCCTACTCTGGCATCATTTCCGATAAAGGAAGTGTATCGTGAAGTTAGATTCGGCGTAAATTTCTAGAATATTTCAGAAAGAATAAGAAAAAAATATAACAAAAATACTGAACTACAAAGCACATTCAGAAAAGAGGAAACCCATATAAACTTACAAAATCAAACCTAAGGGCGTTCCATTAATGAATGTTTAAGCAAACAGAAAGATAATGCTTCAGCAAACTATCAAGGAAAAGCGCAATTGAGGAGTACATTTATCTAATGCATAACAAATACTACTAGTAATAATGATTACAGATTGTGAAATAGTTTTTATATCTATTAAGACTGAATAAGAAAAGGACAATCTAGTCTTTTTATTGATAAATGCAGTACATCCCTGGGAACGATTGGAATATTTGTCATTGCAGAATATTAACATTGCTTGAAATAGTAAGCTACCTATGTTTTGTTTTAGTGGTTAGTCCTTTGGCATATAGTCGATTTAAATTTTCTCATTTTTATGATTTTTGGTGGAAACCTGACACTTAGTCAGTTGTTTTCTGTTAAATTAGGACATATTTATTGGATTTTCAGTGAAATATTGGTTTCTGTTCCCCAACATTTTAATGCATTTCCTATCTAATTAAGAAGCCTACTGGCTTCAAAATTCTATTTCGTATGTTTCAGTGAAAATTCTAATTGACATTGAGCACCATTCAGCGATGGCAGACATAAAGTTGAGAACTCTTTATATGACACATAAATCCACAATTGCATTGATGGTATTTAAGAAATATAATCTAATAAACAGTTTAGGTGTAGTGATATGACACGTCAAACGGTATAAACAATTGTTGCTACAATTGTATCAAACGGGTTTGTCATACACGCAATTTGTCTTACTAAGACTCATTAGTGGCGCTCGAATCAAAACAGTGTTGAGACCACGTCGAAGTTGTAGCGCAAATAAAAATCAAAATATTTCTAAAAATGTTACCAAAAAACGACTTCATTGAAAAAATGAGCATTTAATTACAGCAATGTGTGTGTAGAAAATGACAGTATCAATAATATAACACAAAAGGGATTACTTTTTTTCTGGTAAGCCAAGACATGACGAAAAGAATAAGGGGGTATATGATATATGTTCCATTAAGAACAGATGTTAAAGCATTGTTTACCATGTTTCCCTTTTAGTATTAGGAAGAACAAATATCTGTTGAAATATCAACTGCACAAATGTATCAATTATAATTTGCCTTTTGTCTAATATCTTTGGTTATTGTAACACAACATTAAACAGAAGGGTTTGGTTTTGAAATGAAATGTTAATTTATTGAGTTTCTCTGATTTATATTTCTCAAAACGCCAGCGTAGATTTCTGCGTAGCTTAGCAGCATGTGAGCTAATATGTTTGATCAATTATAAAATTGTCAATTACATATTTCAGATGGAATCGAAACCAACGTGACGCACAATATCAAAGAATGGCATGCAGTTTTATGAAAATCAACTCTTCAGACGGCACATTAGTCCGAATTAACATTTACGTAGAATTGTTTAGGAGATAAATTTCTAAAGATAGTGTCAAAGAGCTTTTTACACAATTTGATATGACAGGATGTGTTGCATTCACAGGAATTTAAGTCTTACATGTTTTAAATGAATTTGACTGTTAATAAAAAGAGTAACTAACAATGAATACATTGAATGTATTTATTACGACATTGATATTTTAAAGAATAAAGTCATAACATTAAAAATCAAATGTTTTCTGCAAAAAAAGATGTTTCAGTTTTTAATTAAAAGTAAATGTGTTTCCTCACATATCATATATAAAAGAAAGCAAATAAAATATTATTCGATAAGAAATAAAACTGATCACTATTTTTATAATTCAATCAGTATGAAATTATTAATAATTTCAACGGAAAGATTTACAAGACTTTCCCATTTCACTTTATGAAAAATGTTGGCTATCAGAACTGTTCATAGAATTAATAAATAGATTTGAATCACAGTTTCAAAATTTCGAGTATCTTTCTATGAAAATGTTTTAAAAAAGTATTATGAATTTCATTCAATTTAAGGATAATATTACATATAGAAGATGGAAAATTAAGGCGACAATAATTTGATGATGTTCAAATCTTTTTTATGAAATCGATTGCAAAAATACAATCTAGGTAGCAAGCAAACAATGAGGGAATCTCATGGACTCCAAAAAGGTGCGAGACTGGTGCGTCGAAAACGCAAGTGTGTCTTAATTAACAAACACCCTGCGCCTTCCGAATTCAATCAATCAAAATGTCACAATGGGTTAAAAATATTCTGTTTTTGTCTTCAATACAGGAAAAGGGACAACTTTTCTATCTAATTGGTATCTTCGAAATGATGTTCGCATCTATATGCCACAAAACAAACAATATAATTTGAACTGATTATTACATATGGCATAAGAATTACGCTTGATTTGTTTTACTTTTATTTTCATGGATTCTATCAGGTTATTCTTTGTTTTTATCATCCTTAATTTAAATATTGACTATTAAGATAATTAGTTATCAAAGGTACCAGGATTATAATTTAGTACGCCAGACGCGCGTTTCGTCTACATAAGACTCATCAGTGACGCTCAAATCAAAAATATTTATAAACCCAAACGAGTACAAAGATGAAGAGCATTGAGGATCCAAAATTCCAAAAAGTTGTGCCAAATACGGCTAAGGTTATCTATGCCTGGGATAAAAAAATCCTTAGTTTTTCAAAAGTTCAAAGTTTTGTATACAGGAAATTTATAAAAATGACCATATTATTGATATTCATGTCAACACCGAAGTGGAAACTCAATTTGCAATTGAATGAGTCATACATTGATAAATATTAAAGGATATTCATAAAATTCCTTTAAATTATCCTCAAGCATTCACACAGTATGCCGTGTACACTGCTTGGATAGTTAAGTATAATGTTGGCGTCAGTTAGTTTACATTCATCGCTTTATTTTCACTGACGTCTAGGAAATTTTCTGTATCATAACGTGTTGCCCTTAAGCCCAAATATTTGTATAATGAAAATAATTATTTTATCATGTTTTATATTTATTCAGTACTTCAACAATATCAGACTGGGTATCTTGAAATACTTTCTGCTGGACGTTTACAGGCTTTAAATCAACAATAACTATTTTTATAATTATGGTATATTGTATGTGATCGTTCTTATAAAAGCGGTCATTAAAAGCTACCAATTATCTGCGGTCAAGGTTTAGTTATATTTATTTGTATATCTCTAATCATTGTTCACGCCTGTAAATCTCTTACCAAGTGGTCTATTAAGGTCAACGCATTGATGTTTTATTAGTTAATTGGCTTTAATCTGCTGTGTCGGTATTAACTTTGGATCATACGATTGATGTGTATTTTATTATGTTTGAAAGATGTTGTATAAACAGTATGCTTTATATGCGATATTTCGATACGGGAAACAATTTATGAGTAGCAACTTTCACGTTTAACATTCGGCACAATTGTGGTTCCCCAGAGGATGTTAGCCATGTCAGAAAATCAGTTTCTTTCAATAATTTCACACACATTGCCTATATTGAGCTCATGAATTGGCGACAAATGGTGTTATGCGATAATAATTCTATAGACCAAAAGGCCACTCTTCCTTATTTTGGTGTCGAAAATACTTATTTGCTCTCAGTTTTTTCTCTTCGTTTTATCTTGCCTCATGTTATGATATTTAATGCTTTTAGATTTTTTAGATTCGGTTCCTCACCAACAAATAATAAAATAAAATCTTAATTGTTCATATGATGATTCAAATTAATTGCTTTTTCATGTAATTGTTTATTGATCTGTCCCTTTCAGCAGTGCCTAAATGATTTCAGGAATAGTACTTTCCAAATGTTACATTTATTCGTTCAAAAAATCTTAGATCAAAACAAATATCGCTAAATATTGAAAGAGAATTGTTAGAATGATAGAATTCACTAATTAGGTCCAATCCCTAATAATATTAGAGAGTCGCTAAATTCAGAAATCGAGGTGAGCGATACCGGCCTTTCTTTTAGACGACGTTATAAAATATGTTAAACAATTATGTTCATTGTTTATTTTATCATATTTGTAAGAATGATATCGACTTCAAAGAATAAAAAAGAATTTACTCAAAGGAATTAAATCGATTCCATATTCTTGATGAAGATCAGAGAGAGTTATATACATAATGACACCATAGTTTTTGAATTTTCTGCATTTAAGTAGGTCTTTTCTCCAAGGTTATGAATTGAAAAATTAACCCCAGAAAATTATATTTCTTATACCTGTCACCATAAAATATTTAAAATCAAATTACCTCATACGTATGACTTCGATTTTTTTTATTAGGAATTGAGAACCTAACTGTATCCAGTAATACTTTCCAACTTCGTACTTTATTTAGCCCTTTAACTCTTATTAATTCTTACTGATCAGTGTTTACTACTTTTAGAGGAATCGTGCATCTGGCATTCAAAATTTCATCCTGGTTTCTATGATGAATTTGTTCAAAACTAATCAATTAGTGAAACAATTGTATTTAGAAAATTTGCGTTTGTCTAGTCTGTTTGAGATTACACTCGCAAAAGAAATCATAGTATGACTAATTTTCTCAACAAATTCGTAATTGTTTGTTTGCACATAACCTATAACGATTCCAGTATCATAACATACGTAACGATCATACACTCTTTTAGTAATTCTAGTTTTACTGAAGAATACTTTATCATATCATTAACTAATTTATTTAATTTTCAAAATTTTTCCATTTTTTTTTTACCTAACTAGAAAAAGTAAGTATTGCAATAAAACATTGAAGTCAAATTAGATTAGACATATCATGGCTAAAAAAAAATGGGCGAAAAGACAAGCAATACCTCACAAAATATAACTAAGACTCATCACAACTCTCGCCATTACTGGAAATTGACAGTATATCGATAAACCGTTCTTGTTCCAGTACTCGGGACGTCATGTTTCTAGTGATAATTTATTCTGGGGGAAAGGAAATGGGTGTTTGGCTACGAGAATGGAACATATCAGCATTCATTTTGTAAATACAATTTTCCATGACAATCAACCAAGTCGTTCGGGCATTGTTCAATTAAGTTTAGTAGATTATTTTTTTGAGCATTAACGTGCTATACAAAAATCCTTTTATGAAAAAGAAAAATTAAAAAAATTATTGGAACCCCAAGGCAAATATTCAAAAAAAGGTAAAACCTGACATAAATGAACGATATCAATCAACAGAACTAATGAAACACAACTGTCCTGATTTTAACTTGGTACAGACACATTTCTGAAGAAATTAATGCTTTAATATAATTATAGTTTGGCGGTATTAAAAACTGTTTGAATGTGCTGTTACTGAACTTATCTTCTATTAGATTAAAAAAAAAGTATCATCTAGTTCCCATCAAAATTATAGTAGGTAAATTCACAGTTACTTTGATGCACTTTCGTGTTTGACTTTTTATGAAGTATTGTTTGAGTGTAAGATGTTCTGACAAAAAATCTTTGGACTCTTTTTTTAATTCAGTAATGAAGATAGTTGATATTCGAATACAACATTTTAAAGAACATTTTACCCTCAACAAAAACTATAAAAACCCTATTTCGCGTATCAAAAATAAACTAACAGAACTAGCCAAGGAATTTGTTTTTGTCCCGGCTGATAAAGCTGCTAATAATATCATTATTGTTTGACGTAAATTTTATATAGAGGTTCTGCAAAAGGAAATCACGAATTCACCAACATTCCAACTTACTTCATTTTCAGAAAACGACATCTGTAACAAACATAAACTTTTAGCTACTTCTTTACAAGCAGAACCAAACACAATGAAAGTCCCAACTATGTACTGGCTTCCGAAGCTGCACAAAAAACCTTACAAATATAGATTTATTTCATCTTCCAGCCATTGTTCAACTACTAAATTGTCTGTTTTACTTACTAGTACACTTGGTACAATAAAAAACCTGATAATAAATTGTTCAAATAAGGCCTTTGAAAATAGTGGAATTAATTACTTTTGGAGTGTCAAAAACTCGTTGGAAGTACTTGATAAATTGCATGCATATATTGGTGATTTTGAATCTGTTCAAAGTTTTGATTTTTCTACCCTATATACCACTTTGCCTCATATTCTTATTAAGAAAAAATTCACATCCCTAATTAACTGGGCATTTAAAAAGTCGGAATGCGAGTACATATGTTCAAACTCTTTTAGATCATTTTTTAGTAGCAATAAACAAAAGAACTATGTCAATTGGACATGCTTTGATACTATTTATGCACTTGAATTTTTACTTGATAACATTTTTGTTCGCTTTGGAGATTCCGTATATCGTCAAGTTATTGGAATTCCAATGGGGACTAACTGTGCACCACTTATTGCGGACCTGTTTTTGTATTGTTATGAGTTACAATTTATGACTAAAATTAGCAAAGACCCATCAAAACAACATTTGATACAAAAATTTAACAATACTTTTAGATATTTGGATGATATATTGGCTCTAAATAATGACGACTTCAGTATGTATACTAAAGAAATTTATCCTGTAGAACTTACTTTAAATAAAGCTAATGATAACAATGACCACTGCCCTTTCCTCGATCTTGATATCTATATCATAAACGGGAAGCTTAATACAAAAATTTATGATAAAAGAGATGATTTTTCATTTCCTATTGTTAATTATCCATTTTTAGATGGTGACGTTCCCTTGTCACCATCTTATGGTGTTTATATATCTCAACTTGTACGATTCGCTCGTGTATGTAACAATGTATTAGATTTTAGCGAGAGAAATTTATGTATTACTGAAAAATTATTACACCAGGGTTTTCGATATCACAAACTGGTCAAAACATTTACTAAATTTTATCACCGGTATAAGGAAATAATTCGTAAATATAACTCAACATGCAGACATCTTATACGTTCAGGTATTTCACATCCAAAATTTTATGGAAATATTCTTTATAAAGCACAAAAATGTCAGTATTCTCCTCAGAAACTAACAAAACCTTTAAATAGACTTATTAAAAGGGGATATAGTTACGATACTGTTGTCAGGTCATTAAAGATTGCATATTTTGGCTTTAACATTGATTCACTGATAGGGTCTTTGCATCGGAACTAAACACATTTATTTCTAAAAAAACAGTTGTTGGCATGACACGGGTTATGTTCTTCTCATATATTTTATGATAGTATGATACTAAACCCCTAACGGGAGGGATTGTACCTGATATTCATATGATGAAGACATAATCTTTCAATCAGTTTAATTGAGGTCTGGAGCTGGCATGTCAGTTAACTGCTAGTAGTCTGTTGTTATTTATGTATTATTGTCATTTTATTTATTTTCTTTTGTTACATCTTTTGACATCAGACTCGGACTTCTCTTGAACTGAATTTTAATGTGCGTATTGTTATTCTTTTACTTTTCTACATTGGCTAGAGGTATAGGGGGAGGGTTGAGATCTCATAAACATGTTTAACCCCGCCGCAATTTTGCGCCTGTCCCAAGTCAGGAGCCTCTGGCCTTTGTTAGTCTTGTATGATTTTAAATTTTAGTTTCTTGTGTATAATTCGGAGTTTAGTATGACGTCCATTATCACTGTACTATTATGCATATTTTAGGGGCCAGCTGAAGGACACCTACGGGTGCGGGAATTCTCGCTACATTGAAGACCCATTGGTTGCCTTCGGCTGTTGTTTGCTCTATGGTCGGGTGGTTGTCGCTTTGACATATTCACCATTTCCTTTCTCAATTTTATGATATAAAATTTAAAAATACAAAATCATGCATCAAAATTTTGTGCAACAGGATTTATATTGAACAGCGGTATACTACTGTTGCCTTTATTTACACAAAAAAGATATTTTTGAACTTTGTCTGCTTAGCAATCTTTTTGTATTCGGGAAACAACAAGTGTCTGATAGTATCTAAGTATATGTGATAAAAGATGTTGCAAGAGTGTTCATATTCTTCTAACATGTTTTATTCAATTCTCATTACACTAGTTTATCACCGATCCCTCGGCTATGTGCAAATTATAGTACCACAATCCTATTTTTATTCTATTCGTTAATGAAATTTCCAAAGTCGTCTTATAACCGGAACTTTTATGAAATGGCTGACAAGATGGTTGCCAAGAACGAAACATGAACTTCTTACTTCCCTTTAGCAACTTAATTCATCCCACTTTTCACGTCAATCTTTTTTATCTATGTATTTTGTGTTGTTTAATGTTATTTTTCTCATTGTTTAAGTCATGATGATGTCTCTCTATCCAAATCATGATGTCATTGTTATTTCCCTTATACGTTTGCATCAACGACCTTACAGTCTAAATGCATTAGAATGTATTGACTCCCGTAATCTTTGACAGAATCAATAAAGATTGTATAATCATGGCCTTAATTTACTTATCTATGTACATGATATTTCGCCATTGCCATTCTTCGTAGGGAATTTTTATTGTCAGTGTTAAGGATGTGATAACGTGTTGCGCAATCGTAACAAAATATTGAATCTGTGTTGAGATGCAATAATGAGGTTTGGACTTTAATTCTTCAATTTGAAGTTTTACACGTTGTTGAAAAAAATCGTAGTGAAATAGTTGTATATAAATCAGAGATGATTGAAGGAACCCATGGTTGCCCTTTTTAAGAAGGAAGGAATTTAGGTTATACTGTTATAATTTAAAGGAAATTGCTTTAATAACTGACACCAACTTTGTTATTCAGATTAATAATGGAGCGTGTTTAGTTTTAACGGCATTTAAGCAGTGAAGAATATAGATTTATACTTTGAAAACAAATTCAATAAACGTAATTTCTGAAAATAGACCATTAATCGGCACATTAACTTTCGCAACAACCTCTTTAAAAATCTGATACCCAAAAGTTACGATATTTTAAGCTTTCATAAAAAAAACTCAATCCCTACTAATTTCGTATACGAAATACTCGTTTACTCTCTTACGATATACATTGCATATAAGTATAAAAATAAGGAGATTTGGTACGTTTGTGAATGAGACAATTATCCATCAATATTCAAATAAAGTGGATGTAAGCAATTATAGTAAATTGTACGGCCTTAAACAAAGAAACAATAAAGCTGTATGGTTGGATATTACAGGCCTCGACATAAAAAACGAAACAATTCAAGGTTTTTAAGAGATCCGATATTTGATTTGCCTATTAGTGTCAATTGTATAAAATCCATTCAGAAAGAAAACAGACATACTTGGTTTTAAAGTTTCGTAATTTCAATATCACTGGATGTAAGAGATAGGTGTACTCACTTAAAAAAAATATTATGGATCTCTGGATATCACAGATATCAAAACTCTTTTGTTCAAATCAAAGAAGTTTTACTGATAACAGTTGGATGTGTACAAGTCTTGGTAAACAAACAGCAAATAAACTCATCAAAGAAACCAGGATTGAAATTTTATTCGCGGTCGACGCGCGTTTCAAAAGACTCACCAGTGACGCTCGAATAAAAAAATGATAAAGGCCAAATAAGTACGAAGTTGAAGAGCATTGAGGACCAAAAATTCCTAAAAGTTTTGTAAAAAAAAACCAGCCAATGTAATCTTTCTTGAGGTGGAAAAGCCTTTGTATTTAAAAAAATGCAAAGTTTTGTAAACAGTTGATTTATAATTATGACCATATCAATGATAATTCATATCATCACAGAGGTGCTGACTACTGGGCTGGTGATACCTTCGGGGAATAAAAACTACACCAGCAGTGGCATCGACCCAGTGATTGTAAATAAACTCATCATAGATAAGGAGGATTGAATTTTTATATTTGCGCCAGACGCGAGTTTACTCTACAAAAGACTCATTAATGACGCTCAAATGAAAAACTGCGAAAGGCCAATTCAAATAAAGTACGAGGTTGAAGAGTATTGAGGGCCAAAAATTCCTAATAGTTTAGCCAAATACAGCTTATGTAATCTATTCCTGAGGTAGAAAACAACAAATTGACTGGAACATGAATACCACCAACCTTCAATACTATTATCTTTTTTTCTTATTTCTCAGAACCCAATGTTCCTCAAGTGCAGGAAAATGTTTCTTTCACAGTTGGTGCTACACGTTTGTTCTTTCTTTGTGTGTTTTTATAATTATTTGCAGTATAAAATACAAATCATATGTCTAAGGTTTCCTTACACTTATATGAAAACTGTCCGTTCTTTTTTCTGTTAACGTTAAACAGTGTTTTCAAATCCTTGTAGACTTATCTTGTGCATTGAACGTTCATTTAGCAAATTTACAAAAACCAAATGGCATGCTATGAATTTAAATTGATTCATAGAAACTGTTTTAAGATTATCTGATAGGAATAAAAGTGTTGATAAAAACAACTTGACAATATAACACAGCCATTCAGGGGTTTATCAAAACTAACCAGTTTTAAAACAGTTAACGAGCTCAGATATTATAGGCGGGTAAAAAAGTTTCAGCAATTTCATGAAAACTGTTCAAGTTTTCAAGAACTTGTCAAACTGTTATACAAGTAAGAGGTTTAACTAGCTATAAAACCAGGTTAAATCCACCATTTTTTTTACATCAGAAAATGCTTGTACCAAATAAAGGCAACAGTAGTAAACCGGTGTTCAAAGGTCTTAAATCGTTTGAGAGAAAACAAATTCGGGTTACAAACAAATACCGAAAGAAACACATCAACTATAACAGGAAAACAAAGGAAACATAGGAACACCGAAGTGCAACTAAAACAAATAACACATATAGAAACAAACTATTAGCCAGTCAGGAATATGACAGTTGTTATCCATTCGTTTGATGTTTTGAGATTTTGATTTTGCAATTGGCTTAGGGACTTTCAGTTAAGAACTATCCTTGAAGTTATTTAAAACACTGGTTAAACTACAAAGGACTAATAAATACTTGTTTGTTTTTAATGTGTATTTTATCTTTTATTTACATAGACGTAAAGTACATTACCAAGTTATTATTAAAATGTTAAAAAGGGGAAGTTTTCTTCCGTTTTTACGTTTTTGCCTTATCTAGATTGGAAAAATTGATAAAAGAAAATCATCATTCTAAAAGGAGTTAAACAAATAGTCGGTTGTGATTGAAATTATTTTAGGGTTTAACCAGGATTAATTTTAGAACCTGCTTATCATGAATCTTTTAAAGAAAATGAATCAACGATTTGTAAATATGAAACTACGTCAACAGGATGGTTTTACCAGAATAAGTAAAGAAGATCAAACATTAGTGAACACACATACACAATCAACCTAACTGAGTATATATTTCCTTGGCATGCGTAGCTTTTATTTAAACTTGTTGTGTACGTTTTGTGTGTGTGCTTTATCCTTTTCACTGTTAAACATAAGTTGTTGGAATTATCCTATGTACAATTAATAAAGAAAAAAAAAAGTAATTTAAAACAATCAATAAATAATACTTGAGAATACTTTTGTAGATTTACAATTAAGTAGCGTGCGTGCATTTGTGAAACCTTCAATAATAATCTCATTCCCCTTGAATAACTTCACTCTAAAAAAGGAAATTCGTTTTACGCACACATTTTTTATTAAAAGTGAAGTAAGTCAAGGAACTGATTGATTAAGAAAACGAATGTTAAGCCATGTGATGTAAATGCCCCAATCAACATCAAATGTTAAGAAAACACTCAATAAAATGTTAAACTTTTTAAAAATATAAACAAATCTTTGTTAGTCTTCATTTAAGCGTTATTACAATGTTTCTTTCCTTATTAATACACGAGTTGACGTAATACCTTAACCTATATTGTTTTTTAAGAGTAAGCCGCTTGGGACATTGATCATCATTTTTATTTTCCAACTTTTGTACGTGTTTTTAAATCTAATAACGTAAATGTTTTTTTTTCTAAAGGGGCATTATCTGTCAAATATATGTTTATCAATTTTACTCAAAATTTCATATTTGTTTGATATATAACGTACTTAATTATATATACAAATGTCAAAAGATCTGAAATCAACAGTTTACAATACATGGATGTCATGATACATATCAGTACTTTGTGTGTATTTACCCAGGACACATTCTAATTAACCATCGAGGTGATCTCCGAAGACACACATTTGTCTTGCAACAGGCCATCTAGGGACAGCTTACAAAAAGTTGTAAGTTTACTAAATCGTGGAGAGATGGAAGCGGTCATGGGATTTCGGCCAGACTCGAATGCGGATTTACACATCTTTTATTGCTTTTGGAGCTTATCATAGGATTTTGAATATCCATCAATAAAATTTCATTGATATAATAATAGCCACTGTGTTGATGATAAACCATATGAATGGTTGTAAGTCACGACAGTTCTGTTCTACAACTGAATTTTTAAATAATTCATTGGTTGCTTGCACGACAATTGCTTTCTTCGTGTTATATAATTTGAAACAGTTGAGGAAAGTCTATTTAAAAGTGCTTTTATATGAAAATAAGTAAACTTTAATAGTTTTTTTTTATATTAATGAACTTAAGTTACTTTAACTGATTTAAATTTTTTTTTACACACGTTTACCCTTTTAAAGTACAATTTGTCGTCTTTCAATTGTGATTGTTTACTGTTGGTTGAAAGAAACTGTAGCTTCAAGCCAATTTAAAAGAATAATACATTAATATCTAAAAGGTGCAAATATTATCCCGTTCAGATGTCTTAATTCGTCATGTAACTAATTATAACTATACTATTTAATTCTATTTGTATCCATCTGATGACTTATGCCTTTTTCATTTGATTTTTGTAGTTCTTTCTTATTTTGTACTGTTACAACACTGTCCCAGGTGAGAAAAGGGGCAGGTCTTGTGCCTTCGAATTAGTTCAACCCCGCCAAATTCTGAATGTACATGTCCCAAATCATGAGCCTGTCTGTAATTCAGTAATTGTCGCTTGTTGCTGATTGACATATTTGTTTTTCATTCAATGTTTTGTTTATAAATGAGGCCGTTAGTTTTCTTGTCTGATTTTTTTTCATTTGTCATTTAGGGCCTTTTCATAGGTGACTATGCAGTACGGACTTTAGACATTGTTAAAGACCGTACGAT